>NC_045754.1:20226710-20234746 GCF_008692095.1 Etheostoma spectabile
GAATACAAAATGCTGCGCCACGCAGCAGCTGGCAGGAGGTCCAGAGTGGCGCAACGCAGTAACCGGCGGTAGATGTGTCGTCGCGAAGCATCCGGCACAAACGGGTTAAAGAAATGACAACCCAACAACCCAGATGTTTTTTTCCTCCTATCCCAGAATGTGTGTTGTGTAGCCAGAAGTTACTCGACAGTGCTGTGGAGATAGGTCTGGCGATGCAAGACTATTTATTTTATTATAAATGTAGATACCAATAGTTGGGGAAATGTCTAATATCGGGCGATAATATCGGGCGATAATATCGGGCGATAATATCGGCCCGCCGATATATCGGTCAGGATCTACTAGTGTGGACGCAGCTTGACAGGAGACAAAGTAAGGGACCATGCCACAAGACGTGGGAAATAAGCAGGTTTCTGGATGAGGCCACACACACACACACACACACACACACACACACACACACACACACACACAGAAACAGTAGCGTGTGTTGTTTAACAGCCTCGCTGGCAGACTCCTCTCCTGTCTGTCCCACAGATCATCCAGCTCCAGCCAGATGTGGATTACATCTGTACCAACGTGGTTTTGGATGCTGCGGGTTTGGTGATAGCGCACGGGGATGATGTGTGAAACACACGCCAAGAATGTGGCTTTACCTCCTCTTCCACAATCCAAGCTTCCCAATACACCCATACTGTGTGTGGAAACAAAGCCTTCTCTACACAGTCAAACTACAGTTGTTACCATTGACTACTGTGGTTGCACCAGGCTCTCTGAACCTCATAATAAAGATATTTTTTTATAATCACTGAGCATTTTTGTCTTCATATGCAGCAGAAGTAGTCATATTGACCGCAGTATCCATGGTTTTAAAGACTTTTAGGTTCTTATCCATGCTGAAAAGACTGGGAATGGGTCATTTTGAATATGACATATACCTTTTTTCGGATTTTCAGATAGTCAAATCTTTCTTCCACACAACTCAGTTTTGAATCATATGCCGTTACCGATAGTTTGGGAAATCCCTAATATCAAATATACCAAACTTTGATACTTTTGGCACAGATCAAATTGCCAAAATAGTATTGACTATCAAAAATACCTTGCTGTTCAGCATCAAATTTGAATACCTAAATCTCATCATTGCCTGAGAGCCAATGAGATGCTAATGCTAATAATGCTGGTGATAGTCTGTCTAATGTTACACGTTGTAGAGGCAGGCAAGAAAAAACACTGCGTAACACACAGAGCCGGGGGCTCACTTATTATGTGTGTTGTCTTTTGAGGGGCTTGACTACAGTGTGCATCACAACAACTAATTGTAATATGTGATGTTGTGATTTCTTCTTGTAAAACCGCTATCAAATTCATTATAAGCTTCTTTTTACCACCACCCCGCCCTAGTAACAGAGAAACAGCGTTTATTCTATTGTCCTCATTACGCTCATCTCTGTGAAACTGGAGCTCCTGACGTCTGTCAGAATCAGATTCATAGACCATCACTACACAGATGTTGCAGTGTTGGTGCATAACTCTCTTATCATTTGATTGGCAGCCCGAGCCAGACAGCAACACGCCGCTATAATTACTGATGGTGAAGCTGTGTGGGCAAAACAAACACGAGTCGACGCAGAAATCGACGTTGAGCCCGGGCTGCACCATTCATCTCAACAGAGGCAACATCCTCAGAGTTGTGCTAACATCATTCAATCATGGTGGTAATTGATGTTTTTTTTTCTTTGCCGCTACAAGCAAGCTCGGGGGAAGGAGCTTTTGTCAATGTGCTCTCCCCCCCCCATCCAAACACTTGCTTTTTCTTCTCACCATCTGCCACATGTTGCTCTGGCACAGACGAGGGTTAGAAAGCGACAAGGGGAAAGTAAAAGAAAAGCGGGGATGCGATGAGAAAGGGAAGGCACTGGGAGAAAGTCAGTGAAAAACACAGACAGTGAGATGACTGAAGGCATAGAAACTGGGAGTCAAAGTAGAGGAGGAGGAGGAGTAAAGGAAGAAGTAATACGCATCCAAACTCAGCCAAACACATGCGGGTGAATGTGTGACAGAGTTGTGCTGGCAGTCATCTATCCGCCACAGTGAGGCTGACACTAACACTTGTGTCAAGCAATTAAGACCCAGCCGCGGCGGTAAAGCCATAAATCCCCAGCAGACGTATGAAACGCTCTTCTACTTCATTATGTACTTGTAAATATTGATATAGATTTACAGCACAGTCCACAGAAAGGGTTAGGTGTGCTTTAGAGGTGCTGGTAAATAGTTTATTTTGACTGGGGCAGATTAGCATTTTCCCTCCTTTTTCACAGTCTTTATGCTAAGCTAAGGTCATTTTCACCTAGCTGTGTTATCTTTGGCAAGAAAGTGAATAAGTATTGGACATGTCCCAAAATGTAAAATTATTCTGAGACTGATTGAAGTAATATCACTGGCTGACACTGCAGTTGGTATTCTGCTGCGATTCTGCGCGAACTCCTCTTTTGTGTAGTTGTGGGTAACGTGTGTTGGTCCTGTTGGGCTACAACACTCCCCTTCATACAGTAAGTGGACTAGACACCAGCTGCTGCTGGTCGTATTTCAAGTCTTTATCAACCGATTGGTAAGCAAACTCGAGACCTGAGGAAAATATGTTTAAAAGGGGCCCCGTTTCTCTTGTCGCACAACCCAACTACGCCACTGGAGCCCTGGCTTCGTGAAATGATGTGACCAACGATGAGAGCCGACCCATTTGTATGTTGCTAAGCGTGCCACAGTAGGAGGAAGGGCCATTCTTCTCCCATCTGCTCCACACAGAGCCACAGTTGCCCACTGCCCCCATTGATTTCAACTGGCTGAAGGTGCAACTGCTGAGCCAGTCGAGACACAAGGAGGGGCATTCAGGGCCTGCCAGCTCCGACTCTCAGCTCGGTTACACAAGCTCACTTGTACACATTGGAGAGCCAGAATCTAGATAGACGACGGTCAAAACAAACGGAGGAATAATGAGCTGCTCAGAATGCATGCTATATGGCAATACATCTGTTTGTCATTTGCTGAACTTTCTGCCATCATGAAAAAAAAAAAAAAAACGGACTAATTAGACTTAGGTTACATGGTTAAATGTAAATGTGTCATTATTTTGTGAAGCCAGTGCGTTCACCAGCGAGGGGAAGCATTGGCAGTGGTAGCAGTGTGTGAGGGGGGGCACTAATTAAATCAGGGTTTATCTGCACACAGCCAATGAACCTTGATGTGCAATGCCATCTCATTAAATAACAGTTGAATAGATGGATGGATAAGACAGATAACTGCTTGGACGGATGGATGGTTTAAGACATAAAGAGGTAGAAGACATGCAAGCACTCAATGTCGCTGTCATAACAACCCTCAGACGAACACAAATAAAAATACACACACATAGACACAGACAGCATAGCAAACAGTTGGCTACTGACAGGAGTGTCAAGCTGACCAGCATCGTGTCTTTTTATTGGACACTTCATGCGTGACCGTCGTGATGCTGCTAAGTTTGGAGCGCCCACAGACAGACAAACGGGGGGGAAGGAAGTTGTTGCTGTCAGTGAGTCACAGGCTGGCAGAATGAGACAGGGCATGTGTGGAGAAACACCAACACACCTACCGTATACTGCCATTAGTGGGACTCAGGGGGCTTTCACACCTATAGTTCCGCACACTTGGTGCGATTCAAGGTGAAATTGCATTTTTCATTTTGGTTCAGTTAGCGTTCCGACTGCACTGAAACACACCTCATATTGTCCCAAAAAAAATGTCATATGGTCGAAACTGATGGTGGCGGGCTATTAGACAAAATATCCGAGAGAAACTCGCCAACACTTCCTGGTCTCCGAAATAATGAAGCAACACCACATGTATGACGTCTTGGGTTTGCGGGTTCTGTTTTAGTGAGTCTAATATTTTAGAAGAAGGCGAACAATATGAGCATGAGTGAAGAAGAGGGCGGGCCCTAGGGGCGTAGATTCAATTCAATCGATTTTTGATTCAAAAAACAATTCTTGACTCAAAAAAAACACATTCACAGCATGCATGTAGTTACTTTTCCCATGTATGTATGTATGTATGTATGTAAATGCAGTATGTATGTATGTATGTATGTATGTATGTATGTATGTATGTAAATGCAGTATGTATGTATGTATGTATGTAAATGCAGTATGTATGTATGTATGTATGTATGTATGTATGTATGTATGTATGTATGTATGTATGTATGTAAATGCAGTATGTATGTATGTATGTAAATGCAGTATGTATGTATGTATGTAAATGCAGTATGTATGTATGTACAGTATGTATGTACAGTATGTATGTACAGTATTTATGTACAGTATGTATGTATGTACAGTAGGTATGTATGTACTGTAGGTATGTATGTACAGTATACATTCATATCCATAATATTTGTGTGGATTTGTTTGTCATTTGTTATTTTACCATCCTGTTATGATGTATGTGTATGTTGTGTGTGATGTCTAAGCTACTGGGACCTTGACTTTCCCCATGGGGATCAATAAAGTATCCATCCATCGATCATGTGATTGCGGTAGACATACAAATCCAATGAGAGAGACATTATGATGTCAAAACACACAAGGTATGAGGTATGGTCATAATAGGTTACGGGTCTGAAACTTACCATCTTTGAAGTCATGTAGTATATCGGCAAGGTGCAAGGTTAAAATTGCACGCCAGGAAATGCAATGTTTTTGGGTTTTCTTCCTTAATTTGGATCGGATTCTGACCTGAGTTACCATCGGCTAAAGGTCGAATCATTTTAAATTGCAGGCTAGTGAATGGACTGTTTTCTGGTTCACTTTCCTATTTTCGGGACGGGTCGACCTAGTAAAAGCGAACCAAAACCAAACGCGCTTTAAAGCGAACCGAGAACCGGTTGACAGGTGTGAAAGCAACCTTAGGTGTCCTGGTTTAGAAGACTTGTAAATAGTTCTAAATGGACTCATAATTCACTGCTTGGAATTGTGGAGAAAGTAATTTAACTTAGCGCATGCTGTTGAGCTTAATCATTTATTTCAGAGTATGACAGCATAAAGCGTGGTTGCCAGTGCCTGCCAGCACACATACAATGTTGGCACAGGTAGACCAAAGAATTATTTTCAGACTTCTTTTTTTCTGCACATGATCTGTCTTTCAGGCTAAATATGCAACTGAGAGTAGGCGCGTGGCAGTGATTCAGATGTGACTCAAGAAATAACTAATTGGCCGACCATGACTAAAAACAATTTTTAATATCGCTTCTTGGAGCGATACCTTGTTCTAAATCTGCACAGTTGAATCTCGCCCCCCCCCCCCATTGTTAGCACTCTTTCTGACAGGCTTCTCCCTTTCTAATGCTTTTATAGCCTCTTGCCTCAAGCTACACAACATATATGTGTGTGTTTTTGCGTTGGGTCCGGCAGTCCACATACATCCCGTGTTTATCTGTAATAAACAGTCAGATATCCTGCTGCTCTCCCTGCTGTGTATGTGCGTGCATGCATGTGCCAGAGAGTGCGTGTTAGCGATTGCCTAATATGCTTTTACTGGCTCTAACAGATAATCCCGCTGCTGAGACAGGAGCATAGAAGTGCTAAAGCAGCAGAGTGATCCTCCCCATCAGCGCCACCGATATGCGATCAGTAATACACATGTTGTTTAATGCCTCCCTTACCATTTACTCTCAGGGTGTGTGTGTGTGTGTGTGTGTGTGTATAAAAGCGTGCATACGTGTGTGCCGGATTGTGAGTGTGTGTTTTCAGGGGGAAGCGTTGCCTCTGGGGGCCCACTGTAAGACAACAAACACTTCAAAGGATCCTTCCGCGATACTGAGCATGGTATCTGCCTGAAGACACGAGGTTTAAGCGCTGATCCGCCACTGTTTTCTTTACGATTAGCCAGGCGGCAGAGCAAAATGTCATTTAGTCTAACACTGTTCTGGTGGATTTGCAGCGCTGTTTGTCTTCTTAAATCTACAACAGAGGACTTGGCAAATGAACCCCAGCCCTATGAATAAAACAACAGGGGAGGAGAGAGGTGGCGAGAGAAAAGCCTCGCCGGGTTGGAGCGTTTGAGGAACAGCGTGGTACGGAAGGCGGCGTGATTGGAGCTGGCGGCGCCAGCCGGGAGTCATCTGCGCTGGAGAAAAAGCCCAGTCTGCCTTTGCGTAGAGGGGCTTTTATCCATCAGGGGAGGGAGCGTTTTGTCAGGTGTATTAAACACGTAAGGCCTGTGTGGCTTTCACTTGGCTGCAGTGGTGTCGGCAAGGACAAGTTGTTTCCATGTTCCGTTCTCTTCTACCGTGACCGCTTTTAACTGCTGTGACCCAGAACCCAAACTTGATCATTGGAGTCATTCATCACGGCTCCTGACACTTCATAACCTGGACTATTTGCAAGAGCCAGGCTCCTGGAGAAGGCGCTAGGACAGCAGATCTCCAGTTTTTACTCCATCAAGTCACACTTGTAATTCAAGTTGTACATGATTGTGTTTTACTAGAAATACCAGCTGCTACGTAGGAAAACAGTCAGGTCAAACAACATGTCATAATTGCGTCCAGTATGTGATAATTAAGTGTGGGTGTCTTTTGTAGGGCTCAGATACTACTTGGGGGAGGAGGGGGGGGGACACCAGATGCCTCCCGATACGATATCATCACGACACTTACACCACGATACTATATTATTGCAATATTCTGCGATATATTGCCATTCATAACCTATTTTCTCGGTTTGTTCATCTCACTTTAATGTTATTGCTGCAAAATGGGATCGTCATCATGATATTCTGTATATAATAAAATATCGATACTTGGCGTCTATGTATCGATACAGTATTGCCACTGAAAATATCGCGATACGATGTTGTATCGATTTTACCCCCCACCCTTAGATGCCACTACTTGGTCAGGTCAAGACTGATGGTTTGGAGTTGTTATCCCTGGCTGAACGTCGGTCTGACCAGCAACTATTGGATCCATTACCATGACAATTTCTTCACGCTGAAAAACTATAGAACACATTTTCTTCAATAGCCATGGTGCCCAGAAGATTAAAAACAATTACTTAACTCTTGTGTTGTCTTCCCGTCACCCATGCAACTTTTCTTTTCTGGGTCAACATTTTTAATTCAAACTTTTCAACATTTATGTTGAAAATTTATGTTTTTTCAACACACACTCTCACTCTCGTTTCACTGTGTCACTTTTTCCTGCGTTTTTGTCCATTTTTCCTGCGTTTTTGAAGCTTTTTCCGACATTTTTGTCAGTTTATTCAATGCTCTTTAAAAAAAAAAAAAAATTCAAGCAAATTCAAATGCTATAGAATTGAACAAAACACCCAAATTCAATGAGAGTAGTGAACTGATCATTTATTTTACTTGTGAAGTGTGATACTTGTATGGAACCATCCGCATTATATTCTTTGACAATTTGAACTTTATTTTGAATTTGGAACTTTTTGAATTTTAGAAACCTTTTTGAAAAGGGGTCAAATTTGACCCAAGGACAACAGGAGGATTTAGTAATCTCCTGACTTTTCAAGTACCGTATCAAGTTTCACTTATCCAGTGAAAAATCTCCACATAATGTAGTCTTGTTGTTTAACGTATAACAAATAATTGATCATCCACTAATCGATTAAGCGACTGATCTGATTTCAATACTGCAGCTATAACAGTGGAATCTGAGTGGCACATTATCATTACTTAAAAAAATAAAAATAACACTGTATGCCGTTCTTTGATAGTTGATCGTATCAGTTGATGCTGGTTAGCCAATCGGGTACCAGCACCTCCTATATCCTATAAAGCTCCAGAACACATACAAATGGAACTTGGGGTTGACTCAATAAAGATATTTAAAAAAAAAAAAAAAAATTAAAAAAAAGTTTTCAACATGGATGAGAAGATAAAAAAAGAACATTTCAACATATCCTGAGCAAATGATATATTGATGAAGACTATGTGGCAGGAGCGAAAGCCCCAAAATAACTACAGAGCAATTAAAAAATAAG
>NC_045754.1:20234756-20236940 GCF_008692095.1 Etheostoma spectabile
ACATGAAGGGGACAGGGGGGGGGGGACGACATGGAGCAAAGGGCCACAGGTCGGAGTCGATCACACGGCCGCAGAGGCGTAGACCTCTATATATGGGCTAGAGCTACCCAGGCGCCCAGAGCAATATTACTTAAATTGACCTTAAGATGAGGTAGTTTCCAAATTTAAGAATGCACTTTATTTTTTTACAGTTTTTTTTTTTGTCAAGAAGAGCCAACATCTCCAGAGAATTACGACTCCATCTAAGGCAGGCACGGAGGCCATTAGTCCAGGGAGAGGGTCTGGCCCGGTGACATTTCCACCAGCACAGTCAGTCATTCCTCACTAATGAATATATGTTAGTGTCTGGCCAAAGAGAGCCTGTGTGATTTCTTCCTGCTTTTATCACGAGGATGCAGGCCGACCCAGCCGTGGCATACGCTCAACACTCTGCGGGGACAGACAAACAGGCTCTGCCAACAAGATGGAGTGTTTATGTATTTCCCACCTCACTGTTAATATTCAAATACCTCTGCCCACTGGCACTGTGTGTGTGTGTGTGTGTGTGCGCCTAGGCTACATGAGGAACTGCTTGAGCATGATATCCTATCTCAGCGGTGTTGATGACAACTCAATGGGCCCTCCTGACCCGCTGGTTCTAATCACCATCATAATCCACCCACTCACTATCGTTTGCCTCCTCCATAACAGACCGCTGGTGGCTGCGTCACCAACCGCCTCATTAACTTATTGTGTCAAGGGAAGCCTATTTTATAGTGGAGGTAGGTTTGGTGGACATTAATTAGTCCAACGCTAGTCCATATGCATTATTCAATTGTGTAGGAGGTATTTTGGCCAAAGGAAGCCACAAAGAAAAATGTGATTGTTTCCCTCTTCGCCTCCATATGAAATGATTTGCAGCTAATCATACCATTAGCACATTCAGATGAAAGCTTCTTTCGCAAAGCACCAACTTCTTGACTACAGTTACTGTACTTACCGTTTCATTTTCATTCAAGAAACATGTTTTTTCCAGTCAGACAATGATCAACGCTAAAAGAAAAAAGTGAAGGCTAAACAAGAACATTTGAAAGACCAGTTCAAAATCTATAACTAGGAATGTGGCGGTGATTCAAATGTTACTTCAATTGAATGATAGCAACGTGTTGTTAGGCATGCATACGCCATTGTGCATTGGTAAAGGACACATTTGTATGTTAATTCATTGGCAGAAATCTTTTGTCTCCTTTGTTTTTCTGCTTATTTTTATTGAGTCAATGAAAAAAAGTCAGGATGTGACAGTCCAAGCCAATATCAGCAGCCATAGTTTCTTGTCTACTTCAAATGTTGACATGAATATTGATAGAATTTTTTTCTTTTTTAATGTTTGCTTGTTTAAATAAAATCACAACGGGGTAATGTACAAAGAGCTTTTTTTTTTACAGATAAACAGGTTACTATGTTTGCCCCCCCCAGCTGGTAAACTGTGGACGACTTTTTGCTCTGCATCTATTTGCAGTTAATTTTAGTTTCTTTGTACACGGACCAAAATTATAAATGCAACACTTTAGTTTTTGCCCCCTTTTTCTTGAGCTGAACTCAAAGATCTAAGACTTTTTCCACGTACACAAAAGGCTTATTTCTCTCAAATTTTGTTCACAAATCTGTCCAAATCTGTGTTAGTGAGCACTTCTCCTTTGCCGAGATAATCCATCCACCTCACAGGCGTGGCATATCCAGACGCTGATTAGACAGCATGATTATGGCATTATATTTGTGCATAAAAAAGGCCACTCTAAAACGTGCAGTTTTATCACAGAGCACACAGAGCAAAGAGACTGTTGTTTTGTCTCTTTGTAGTTGTTTTGTGTCATTTTGTAGTCATTTTTTATCTCTATGTAGTAGTTTTGTGTCTTCTTGTGTCTCTCTGTAGTTCTTCCAGGGGCCTGTTCCACAGAAGTAGAATAAAGATATCCAGGTTAAGTGAAAAAGTGGGACCTGCTCATCGCGGCTTAATCGGTTGCACGTTTGCCGAGCCAGGATGAACAGGTGGAGCTACGTCCAGCCAGGTGGAGATAGCCGGGATAAGTGCACGTTCACGGCTTTCTTAAATAGACCACGGTATCGATCACAGATTTACTGACGCAGAGACGAGAAGACGCATGCGTCACATGTTTCACCCAATGAGCAGCAGCTTCTAATGGA
>NC_045754.1:20236950-20237110 GCF_008692095.1 Etheostoma spectabile
GAGGGGAAGAATATGATATGGAAAGTAACGAGGAGGTGAACTTATGCAAAAAGTGAAATACGGCTGTTATCAAACGGAGACATAAAGCCCAACACACTATAGAGGACCGACTGAATGCATAATTATATATATATAAATATCTACTTAGCCTCTAGTCACT
>NC_045754.1:20237120-20237431 GCF_008692095.1 Etheostoma spectabile
ACAAAGTTGTAGGCTACACTGTGTTTTAATTGCTTTCAATATGCTAGTTTCATGTTTCTGTTTTTTATGTGATAAATGTACTGGTTTTATGTAAAGTGTATTTGATTAGCCTATCATGTAAAGCACAATATAAATTAAATGTGTTATTATTTAGCCTACTTTGCCTTAAAAGTGAGCAGAGGGAATTAATGTTCGGGAAATGGACCCTAATGACTCTAGGCTTCATTTCAAACCCTTGTGTTTTTTTATGTTTTACAACCATATGCAAAAATCTCTATAAGCTATGTCTAATTCTTTGTACAATTAATGTT
>NC_045754.1:20237441-20249810 GCF_008692095.1 Etheostoma spectabile
AACAATCAGAAAGGGACAAAAACTAGAAAAAGAAGTGACTTCAATATACACTGAGTATATGTAAAACAATATTCATGTGTTTATTATCCTTCTGACAAGTAACAGCAACTAAATAAAAAATGAAGAAGCATTGTGGTGTTCCCGGTGTGATGAATGTAAACTCCACTATACACAGTATATAGACCACGTTATTGGTCCAGGGATGTGAGACTTATTGGGAAGGTTATGAAACCAAAGTAAGTTCTAATAAAAACATGAAGCCTACATATTACGGAGTAACACAAACTGTCCTTTATTAGAGACGGACAAGCAACAAGAAAATGAATCATGAATGTATTGGTCTCTGACCAGTCGGCCATTAATATCATATCTGGGAATATGGCTGCATTTTCCCACTTAATCTCCGGAGCGCGTCCTTTATAACCTACCGGGAAAAGTCCAGACTCTCCCGATTGCCATTCCGCATCTGGGTGCCAGTGCCACCATTTCTAACCTTCTAAACAACTGCTATTGGGTTTCAATCAAACGCGACAATAGTGACAAATAATGCATGTTAATAAAAAAATAAAGCAGAACACATGCAGAAGACAACGGAATAACTGTTAAACACGTTTATGTCGGATCAGACGGCAGCTGATTGAACACATGAGACTCCAGGATTAATCTTAGCCCGGCTGTTAGCCTGCTCTGGACCGGGCTAGCCTCAAAGAATAAATCTCCATGGTTACTTGGCTGGGTTTAATTCAACCTGGTTTCGTGCAAAGCTAAATTCATCCAGGATAACTTGAATATCCCGGCTTGATCCCTTCTCCTGGTATTGTACAACATGCCCCTAGTCTCTTTGAAGTCATTTTGCATCTCTATGTAGTGGTTTCGTCTCTTTGTAGTAATGTTCTATCACTTTGTAGTCATTGTAGATCTCTATGTAGTTGTTTTGTGTCTCTTTGCAGTTGTGTTGTGTCTCTTTGTCCTTCTTGGTCTCTGAAGTTGTTTTGCATCTCTGTGTAGTTGTTTTGTCTCTTTGTAGTTGTGTTGTGTCTCTTTGTAGTTCTTGGTCTCTTTGAAGTCATTTTGCATCTCTATGTACTTGTTTTGTCTCTTTGTAGTTTTGTGTCACTTCTCTATGTAGTTGTTTTGTGTCTTTTTGCAGTTGTTTTGTGTCTCTTTGTAGTTCTCCATGGTCTCTTTAAAGTCATTTTGCATCTCTATGTAGTCGTCTCTTTGTAGTAGTTTTCTGCCCTTGTAGTTGTTTTAGATCTCTATGTAGTTGTTTCGTGTCTATTTGTAGTTGTAGTTGTAGTCTCTTTGTTGTCGTTTTGTGTTTGTAACTTCATTAGTACCAACATTGTAAGACAGAACTAAAGATATGAGGTTCCATTATGGCAGAAATTCTTTTTAAATACCTATCTACACACAGTACAGTTACCCTGATGTATTAGCAAAAATGAATTTCAGTTAGACTTAACATTTAACTTCAGTTTGATGGTTAGCCCAAATACTACATTAGTCCTCCGACAACCATCTGCCATAGCAGAGATGAGAGGGAAGTGGAAGGCAATCATCGCTACATTTTATTAACAACTCCATTTAAATGGCTTAGTAGCAGCAGCAATCTGCAGAGGGCACCTTCAGCAATCAACAGCGTTTGAGCACAGCTGCCATGTGAGGTGCACTATGGGTAGCGGGGAGAGCTGAACAATACGAATAATCCCTCTGGATAGGAGAAAAAGAAGAAATTCTACAGACAATCCCAGTGCCACGACCTATTTGCTATACACAGGTCTGTTTGAATAAGTGCTTCATTTAATAATAACTGATTGAGGAGAATTCTGAGCGGTGGATGTGAAGTAGTGCACTGGTGACACACTCCCTTTCTCTTGTCTTTTCTGCCCGCTTTTCCTCCTCTCTCCAGAAATGTATTTTGTGCTTGAGTGAATTAGGTGATCATTTTTTTTTATCTTACAAGCCGCGGTGGCTTCTGGAGTTTCTAGCTCCAAGGAAATTGGAAGGGAAGAAGAAGTCGAACATTTATCGCATACCGGGGTTAATCTCCTGAAATGGTGGGATTTGGTCAGAGAGGAAGTCGAAAATCCACGCTTTGCCACTGTTATTTTTCTCTCTTCCTCCCTCGCTCTCTTCATCCTGCCTTCCTCACGGTGGAAGTAAAATCCTCGGAGCTGAACAGCGGTGACAAGACGGAGTAGCAATGCATAAATTAAGGCAGTGTACTGTACTCATCACTCACTGTCTGAAGTGCTCATAATACTGTGTGCTGTGTGATCATCTTTCATCGCTGTTGTTAATGCCTCAAATGTGAGTACCTGACGTCTGGTGTTTTGTCTAGCGGCGGTGCATGTGTTTACTACGACGCAATCGCAGACGACTCAAGATTTCAACAGTGCTCCTGAGGAAAAACCAACAGTTGACAAATAGAAACTGAATACAGGTGTCTTTCCCATTTAAACTGATGCACAAACACTAGAACAACTAAAACTAGTCAGTGTTAAAGGAGAATTCCGGTCGATTTCAACATGTAGCTCTGTTTTCTTTTAAAGGTGTAGTGCTGTCAGTAGCAAGACAAATGAACCCAATCGGTGCTGCCTACACTGTGTTATCCTCCTGCTAACGTTAGCCCCCAACAGGCTTAAACAGGGCAAGTTTTAAACGTGCTTTTAGCTTCTTAACATGTTCAAAATGTCATGCCTACCCATGTGAAGTGATTCCTTCTGAGTGAACACAGTGAATCTGACTGCTGGAGATGGGACAGAAATGCATAAAAGTTGTGACAATTGACAAGTGTGGATTTCACCGGAAAACAGGAAATAAACAAAGGTGTGGGCACTGGCTGAAGTAACACAACTTTTATGCTTTTCTGTAACTTCTTATGCAGTCAAATTCACTGTGGTAATCCGGAAGGAATCACTGCACATGGCTAGGCACTGGTAATGACATTTTGAGCATGCTTAGAGGCCAGAAATAAGTTTAGAACTTGCCCTGTTTAAGCCCGTTATGTGCTAACGCTAGCAGGAGGATAACTTGGTGTAGGCAGCATTGATTAGTTTCATTGGTCTCTCTACTGACAGCACTACAAAGTTTAAAAAAAAAACAGAGCTACATGTTGAAATCGACCGGAATTCTCCTTTAAGTGAGGATTTTTTTTGTTTTCGGGCCGGCCTCTGGCTCACCCAGTGGGCTCACCCATTGGGAGCCCCCAGGTAGGCTGAGTCCTGCAGGGGCGCAGGGTTAGGGTCCGACCTGGCGCCCTTTGCTACGTGTCGTCCCCCATCTCTCTCTCCCTTTCCTGTCTGTCCACTGTCACTACAATAAAAAGGGAAAAAGTCCCAAAAATAACCTTTGATTTATTTGTTTTTAGGTCTCTTTTAGCATGTCCGACTTCAATCTCAAGTTTAGTTTATTTTGAATATGTTTAAAGAACATGTACATTTTAGTACAGAAAAAAAAAAATCCTCAGCAAACCAATTCATTCTCACACCCAACTCGTAAACTATGGATGCGTGGTCATTGGTTGTCAGCGTCAGATACGACGCAATAAGCACCCCTCAGTGTAAGTAGGGTACGCACCGAACAGCAGCTCTGCGGCTCGTGAAGATGAGGTAGTATTAAGAGAGAAAACGGTAGCGAGTAGTATGAAAGCCCGAAAGTCCACTTTTGGAGGTTGGTCGGGGTGGTGGATGGGTCAAACAACACAGGACTTTCTGCCCCAGAGACAGGGGTTTGTGCCCGGTCGCAGAAACGTGCATTTTATACCCCCACTCACAAGCTTTTCTTAAACTCAACTGTCGTGTTCTTCTTTTCCTAAACCAGACTGTCTTGTTCTTGTCCCGGGTGTCCCTCCACAATCTTTCTTTAAAGGTCCCATGGCATGAAGATTTCACTTTATGAGTTATTTTTTAACATGAGTATGTGTTCCCCCAGCCTGCCTATGGTCCCCCAGTGACTAGAAATAAGATAGGTGTAAACCGAGCCCTGGGTATCCTGCTCTGCCTTTGAGAAAATGAAAGTTCAGATGGGCTTTAATGATGTCATAAGGGGCAAGATTACCTCCCCTTTCTCTGCTATGCCCCCCCCCATGAGAGAGAGACATCATGGCTTTCAACGCGCAAAGTGGCAGTGGTCAAGGCCACACCCTCAGCTCCACCTTGCCCCCCCCCCCCCCTCCTCCTCTCTGCTCCTCAAAGCTACAGACTCAAATGGCACATTCTAAGAAATCTCATTGTGGGACCACTAGGTCTATATAAAGGACTTCAGATACGTATTAGGGACACTAGGTCTATATAAAGACTTCAGATACAGTATTAGGGACCACGAAGGTCTATATAAAAGAGACTTCATCAGTATTAGGACCACTAGGTCTAATAAGAGACTTCAGTACAGTATTAGGACCACTAAGGTCTATATAAAGAGACTTCAGATACAGTATAGGGACCACAAGGTCTATAAAAAGAGACTTCAGATACAGTTTAGGGACCACTAAGTCTATAAAAAGAGACTTCGATACAGTATTAGGGACCACTAAGGTCTATATAAAAGAGACTTCAGATACATATTAGGGACCACTAAGGTCTATATAAAAGAGACTTCAGATACAGTATTAGGGACCACTAAGGTCTATATAAAAGAGACTTCAGATACAGTATTAGGGGACCACTAAGGTCTATATAAAAAGCATCCAAAGAGCACCATGTCATGGGACCTTTAAATGCAACGGTGTCAAAAGTGACGCCACTAGTTCCAACCCGGCGGACTTTGATAAAGATGCGAGTGAGAATGTGTTGCAGCAAACATATCTTTCAAAATCATTATTAATAGTTCAAATATGGATTTCCATGTTCAAAAAGGAGTTTGATTAAGTTAAAAAACATTCTGGTCCTACCCCCTTTTTCTATGTTTGTACGTCATTTAAGTCAATATCAAGTCTCAGGTCTTTGAAGGCAGACACAAGTCAAGTCTCCAGTAAGTACATTACAAGTCAAGATGGATGTTATGTAACACACCTTCTCGTCAATGTTGACTTAAAACTTGAGTTTCAAAGTTTATTCTTGACCTTCAGGCAGCAGCTCACAAATAAAAAGAAAAAACTGAATCAAACTGAAATTGATGATCATTTGAAATGATCAAAAGCTCCAGAACACGTCCAAATGGAACTTGGATCAGAGAGGCTCCAAAATCAGGGTAGCAGCTGTCGCCTTGGTCCCGCTCCATGTTCTGTGATGCCATGTTCAACTGCTACACTGCAGTGTCCTGCTACGTCCTGCTACGTCCTGCTATGTCCTGCTACGTCCTGCTGGGCCTTGTAATGCCGCACAGCGTCCTGCTATGCCATGAACTACTACAAAGAACCGCTACAAACTACTAATTTTTTCTATTTTTGTTATTGCCACTCTTCATTAACCCCAACCGGCCCGTCAGACACCGCCTACCAAGAGCTGGGTCTGTCCGAGGTTTCTGCCTAAAAGGAAGTTTTTCCTCGCCACTGTCGCACTGTTGCTGGCTCTGGAGGAAACTACTAGAACTGTTGGGTCCTTGTGGATTCTGGAGTGTGGTCTAGACCTGCTCTATCTGTAAAGTGTCTCCAGATAACTCTTGTTATGAATTGATACTATAAAATAAAATTGAATTGAACTTGAGGTTGACATTGTTTCAATCTGTAATAACAACAAAAAATTTCCCTGTTGTGGGATGAATAAAGTATAATCTAATCTAAGTCACTGAGCTTACAGATGAAAAGTATTTAACACATGCCTCAACTGTGCAAACCTTTTGTGTTTTTGTTCATTTTTTTATTTATTTTTTGTGTTATCTAGTTTTTTTTTAAAGGGGTTGTGGGTGGGCTCAAAGGAGGGCTTTATTCTTTACTCAGTGGCTGTCTTCCTTTATGTTGTATGTGCCCAATGGAAACTCAAAGATATTTTCAAAATAAAAAAATGTTTCAACATGGATGAGAAGATAAAAAAAGAGAACATTTTAACATATCCTGAGCAAATTATATATTGATGAAGACTAGTTGGCAGGACTGAAAA
Source organism: Etheostoma spectabile (assembly GCF_008692095.1). Taxonomy (NCBI): domain Eukaryota; kingdom Metazoa; phylum Chordata; class Actinopteri; order Perciformes; family Percidae; genus Etheostoma; species Etheostoma spectabile. The sequence goes on from NC_045754.1 coordinate 20,243,483, forward strand.
CCCCAAACAAGAGACAATTAAAAAATAATTAAATAAAAAAAAAAATATAAGACCGCTGAAGACAGAGAGGGGGGAAACGACATCGAGCAAAGGGCCGCATGTCGGAGACGAACACAAGGCCGCTGCGTTGAGGCGTAGACCTCTATATATGGGCTCGAGCTACCCAAGCGCCCACAATATTACTTTAAATGCCCTTAAGATGAGATAGTTTCCAAATTCAAGAATGCACTTTATAATTTTACAGTTTCAGGATTTCAAATGGATGCTTTTACTTTTAACTTTGCTTTTAAAGAGCTAGTTTCTGTGGCTCACAAGTTAGCTCAAGTCCAGGTCACATGTCTACAGCTGTGCTATTTACACGGAAAAAAAATAGAGTTCTTCTGATTATTGACGGAAATCACTGAGTACTGACGGCAGCCATCCACTGAAAAAAAGCATCGTAATAGGAGTTGTTAGCCTGCCTTCAGCACAAGTTGTGTGAAGAGTCTCTGCCGTGATTGCAGGACATCTGTCAAAAATCATTTTGGGGCGTCCAAAGCCTTCTACATGTTCAACATCAACAGAAAGCATCCGTCACCATTGTGTATCAGCCAGTGCCATCACTACTGTGGTACTTTTTTTTCCCCCCTTCACAAAGAGCTAGAGAGGCCTTTTGCTGTAAACACATGCTTGACAAGAAGAGCCCAGAAGCTTCAGATTAAGTGGATTCGGGTAGGAGATTTATACCTGCACTTTATGGCATTTGCAAATGACTACCTCGGCAGTGGCAGAGTAATTCCATCCTGCCATATTTGTCTTTAGAAACGGTAACAAATTACAGTCTCGCACTCTTCTCAACCATTTTCCAGCTTCTTTCTCTTCTTTTAGCGCGGCCCTTTCCCCCCCCCCCCCCACTTTGGGGCCGCCGGGATAAGTCGCTGATGGCAAGATTGCGGGGGCCATCCATTAACAGAGTGCGGCGGGTGACAGGAAGACGTGTTTCATTCTGCCTCGTACTGCGTGATGTGGTTCCCCCTTTTCCCTCTGTCTTTTCTACCCACTCTGTTGTCCTCCCCTCTCTGAAATCCCTCAGCTTTCAGCCTTCCATCACTTCTCCTCTTCCTTCCCTCCCTCCGTGCCTCCCTTCCTCCCTTTTGACTTTCTCCCCCACTTTCTATAGGGGTGCCTGTCAGCATAACTCAACCTGTCAGCTCAAGGGACAGTACAGGGGTAATTGGGATAGAAGTGTGTGTGTGTGTGTGTGTGTGTGTGTGTGTGTGTGTGTGTGTGTGTGTGCTTACATGGCAGACATCACTGCCGTTCTCTTTTCCACTAACTACTAATGAGGTGTGACTTGTGTCTGGGAGAGAGTTGGACAGACGATCATACCCTCGCTCCCCCGACTCACACCTCCCAGTGACCCTCTCGTCTCTCTCCTCCCCGTCTTCCGTCCCAGTCAATTGATCCTGGACATTCATCAGTCGCCCAGACAACGACTGAGGCCTGACCCAGAGCACAGTGAGCAAGGCGTCAACGCGGCATCAGTCCTGAACACACACTGTAACAAATTTAACGTAAAATTTACAGTAACTTACTGGCAACAATTGTCCAGGGAGTTACTGTGAATTCTTTTTACGGTAAAGGTACCGCGCTTCCATTTACAGTATTTTATGTATTCATTCTAAAATACAAAATAATTAAACACAACATAAGATAAAGTACAGTAGTTTACTGTACTATTTACAGTACTATAGTGGCTATAATGTTTTGTTTTTACAGTAATGCTTTGACTACTGTGATTTCAACTGTAATACTTACTGTGATTTTGTCATGTCGACAAGGTTGTAATGTAACTTTACAGGATTCTACTGTAAAAATGATACAGAATAGAATAGAAAGCCTTTATTGTCATAAGTGCAGTACCGGTGCAACAAGATTGAAGCAACCCCTTTACAGTGTCAACACAACATATAAAAATATGAAGTATAGGTAGTGCAGATAAAAAAGAAAGGGGGGGGGGGGGGGGGGGGGGGGGGGGGGGGGGGGACCTGGTGAACAGTCCTGAGAGCATCTACATATACATATATAAAAAGTAGTTCTGCATACACATTACAAAAGAATAAATATTGCACTATAATGAAATGAAATGTTAAGTACTAAATAATGAATGACTATTGTACATACAGTACATATAAATACAGTATAGCATATACAGTATAGTATAAATATATAAATAGAGCAGTGTTACTGTGAAATCTAAAGTAAAAAAAACTGTAGATTTCACAGGCATTTACAGTGTACATTGTTTTGGTTTTTTTTAGAGTATAGCTGCAACAAGCCAAACTTCTCTGTAACATTGCTATTTCCCGTCATCACAATGCCAAATGTGCACATGGGTAACACATTCAAATCCACTTTAACCCTCATGTTGTCCCCATGTTGTCCTCATGTTGTCCTATATCAATGTTCTTTTTAATTCCCCAAAATAACATGATTGATTCCACACAACACTCTTTGGCAAGTACAAATCTCTACTTTCATTCATTTTGGGGCGTCTTATTCAATTTTATAGCATTTGGAGAGAAAAATTGAAGTGTTTTTTAAAATAGTATTGAGTAAAAGTTGACATATTCCAGTCTGTGATTACCCATCAACATACATTCCTTTCATTTTAGTTGAAATAATTCCTAATTTCTGCTTTTCTAACTCAAACATTAGGTATAATTTCTTATAAATGAGGTTTATTGATCATAAATTCCAAAAAATAACTGTAAAACTGAAGTTAGCAAGTTAGTGTTACGTCAAAAAAAGTCAAAAAAATGACAAACAGTGAAAAAAAAAATGGAAAAAAGGGACAAAAATCATAAGAAAAGCATCAACAAAAGTGTTGACTTTCAATTTTGATGGGAAGACAACACGAGGGATAAAGGCTACATTTTAGGAAGGAAATTGAAGTGTGCTCCATCCTTGGGAAATATTGCATGGGAGTTGCAGTTCAAGTTGAAGTGTCGGCATCAAAAGGGGTTAAGTCATCAGTTGACTTTTTCCAGTGGATGGTAGCTGACGTGTAACGGCTAAAATAAAATGGAACTCATGTTTGAGCCCTAAGGAGGTTGAGTTGTCAGGTTTTTTGTATATGGAGTTGAATGTTGAACTGTTGTTGGGAAAGGGCAGAAAGCAGCTACACGGTCAGCCGAAATGATGAAAGCACTTGAAATGTTGGTCAATGTCATGTAGGTCAACTCAAGGCCCGCGGACCAACTCCGGCCCCTCGCAAGTTTGACCCCGGCCCGCACGTCAGTTTGGGTTCACAATAGATTTTGGCTGGATGTGCGCCAAACCAATAAGACGGGAAACCTAAACTGTAATTACGTGACACTCATAACAGAATCTGGCAGATGTGCCGACTTTGAGACTCAAAAATTCCCAAAAAAAACAGCGAGCCCGACCAATATATCGGCAGGCCGATATTATCGGCCGATACTAGGCATTTCCCGATATATCTATACTTATAATGGCTGAGAAAAAAAAAAAAGTATATATATATATATATATATATATATATATATATATATATATATATATATATATATATATATATATTTTAATGCATCAGAATGACAAATATAAAACAAATAAATTTATCAAACTAATTTTAATTATAAATACAAAACAAATAATGTTTTTTATTAATTTTAATTATAAATACAAATAAATTATTTATAAAATTATAGTTTTCATTTTAACTAAATACAAAACAAATACATTATTTATCAAATTAATTTAGGAATTTCAATTAATTACAAAACAAACAAATTATTGTAATTAGTTTGTCCACCAGAGGGCACTCCACAACGTCCCTGTGGGAAACACTGTGATTATTTCTCTTTAGTTATTTTTAGTCATTGGGTTTTTGGTCAAAGGACTTTAAGTTTCATCTTAATCTTAAATTTGTATTTTTTTTATACATTTTATATATCGTTGATTGATTGATGTTCCTCTGTTCTGTTGTGACAATAGATCATTTTATTTTAGTGAGAACTCATAAAAAACTACAAATAACTAACATTAGGGAAATCTGTTCTGGAAAATTGTTTTTTAAATATTTATCGGCCTATATATCGGACTATTCGGTATCGGCCTTGAAAATCCTCTATCAGTCGGGCTCAATACTCCATAATTTGAAGCCCTGTGTTTTCAGTCTTTCCTGGCCATACAGTAATGTGAATCCGAGCCTGACGTGCTCACACCTTAACACCTCTGTCCCATGAATGAGCGTTTAGCCGGTGCACCCCCCCAGTTGCCTGACCTGTCAGCCACTTTAACAAACCACTTGCTTGCTGCGGTGGCTTGTACCACCGCAGCACGGCCGGCGGTCTCATCCCTCAACTCCAAAAAGGCCTGTGTACAATATCTCCTCTCATTAAGTCAGCTGTAATGTATCCCTCAGGCAGCAGTCGCACGTAATGTGAAGCCGTCTCATTAGCGCTGTCACGTCACTTTCATTTAGCAGCTATCCGACAGCATTACCCGCCTCTTTGAGTGTTCTGGCCCCCCCCCCGGCCTAGTTCGGCATGTCCAATGACTTATTCCTGCTTAGCGCTTTGCATTTCCTTAACTTTCACTCATTGCGGGTGAATTATCAAAACATATTCCCCGCGGGGCTCTGCCAATTTAATCTTTTGTTAAGCGTGTGAGGTAGAGTTATGATATAATAAAGCTCATTAGTTGGAAATAAGGGTTGAAGAAGACGAGGGGATTTTTTAGAGGCTAACTGCCTTGCTTTGGCCCTGAAGGAAATTACTAATCAATGACCAGCCTGCAACCATAATTGCTAAAATAGCTTGCACAGACATTCCCAGGAAAGATTATGGGAACGTGGCCGTCCCTTTGTTCCTTTCAACTCAAAACGGATGCTGACTTAAATACATGACAACAAACACGTCATTGTCAGGTGGCACTTTGGACTTTGAATCAAGCTAGTTTAAAAATATCTAACGCTTTCAGCTCTAAAATTCTTTTAAAGGTCCGATGACATGGTGCACTTTGGTTGCTTTATATAGACCTTAGTGGTCCCTAATACTGTATCTGAAGTCTCTTTTATATAGACCTTAGTGGTCCCCTAATACTGTATCTGAAGTCTCTTTATATAGACCTTAGTGGTCCCTAATACTGTATCTGAAGTCTCTTTATATAGACCTTAGTGGTCCCTAATACTGTATCTGAAGTCTCTTTTACATAGACCTTAGTGGTCCCTAATACTGTATCTGAGGTCTCTTTTATATAGACCTTAGTGGTCCCCTAATACTGTATCTGAAGTCTCTTTTATATAGGCCTTAGTGGTCCCCTATACTGTATCTGAAGTCTCTTTTATATAGACCTTAGTGGTCCCTAATACTGTATCTGAAGTCTCTTTTATATAGACCTTAGTGGTCCCCTAATACTGGATCTGAAGTCTCTTTTATATAGACCTTAGTGGTCCCCTAATACTGTATCTGAAGTCTCTTTTATATAGACCTTAGTGGTCCCCTAATGCTGTATCTGAAGTCTCTTTCCCAAAATTCTGCCTTGGTGCAGAATTACAGCCACTAGAGCCAGTCCCACAATGAGCTTTCCTTATGGCGTTTTTCCACTGCTGGTAACAGCTCGACTCGACTCGGCGCATTCTGCGTCCGTTTTCCATTGCAGATTGTGTAATGCCTCAGCGTGGCTGGTCACCATAGCTACGCATGGTGATGTAATTTTCAACGCGACCCACAACAGCACGTCGGCTACTCGCCGCAGCCAGAAGAAATGTTTTGTTTGTTATTGTTCGCCGACACAAAAGGGTAAGTTAAGTTTCCAGGTAATGTTAGCTTTCATTTGCATGTGTTAGGGGCCCCGGTCCGTATTTACTATACGCTTTATGAAGTACATGAACTTTAGCAACCATGATTACACACCAAAACATGTATGATGTGTACTGTTTGTGTTTCAGAGCATTCACGCTTTGCAAAATCGCCGCCGCAGACCGCCTGGTGGGCGATGTCCGACCGGTGAAACCTCTGGTTCTGACCTGCTGGACTTCGTATAATCTTTATGAGTCATGGAGAGCCTTATGACAACGACTGGGATGCATCTGGGCCAGCAGAGCCAGGGGGGGGACACTGTCACGGGGTGCAGAGGAAGAAGACCGGGATGTACGGGAGGGTTTGATGCGCTACTTGAAAAGCTAAATAAAAACTTTTCTTTGATATGTTGTCTTGTTTTTTTAAAGTAACAGTGTGCAATATTGGAAACGACATAAAGCCCCTAATAGCCCTGAATATTGAAAGGTGGACGCTGGGGGGTGTGGCCATGACTAACTGCC
>NC_045754.1:20249820-20249980 GCF_008692095.1 Etheostoma spectabile
GTTTGAAAGCCATGATGTCTCTCTCTCATGGGGGGGGGCAAATTCTCTGGGCGGGCAAAGCTGAGAAAGGGGAGGTAACCCTGCCCCTTATGACCTCATACGGGGCATGATTCCAGCTCATCTGAGCTTTCATTTTCTCAAAGGCAGAGCGGGATACCCA
>NC_045754.1:20249990-20255347 GCF_008692095.1 Etheostoma spectabile
TACACCTATCACCATTTCTAGCCACTGGGGGGGCCATAGGCGGGCTGGGGGAACTCATATTAATGTTAAAAGACGTCATAAAGTGACATTTTCATGCCATGGGACCTTTAAGAGATTGTAATAAGGAAATGTTCCCATTGAGCTATTCGTGTTGTCAAACAACGCAGTGTTAATTCATTTACAATTGCAGTATTTGCTAAAAAGGTTTACTGTAATGGAATACAACTCTAGTTTAAGTTTAGAAACTGTAAAATTGAATAAAAACAATATCACAATGGAGCTAAACTGATTAGAAGAGGACTACTGCACCCTCATGAAGCAAAACAACCCCCAGGCATGAATGGGAATCTGAGCATTTACCTGGGTGCAGTTTGGTTCCATTCATTAAGACATTCACTAGTGTTTTTGACAACAGCTGGGAAAACAACTTCAGGAAAAACGGCTGTCTGTTCAGACGGTTTTCTCTAAGAGAAAGGCACGAGCAGGAGAGAGAAACCAGATGAGAGGGAAAGTGGCCCTGAGTGGCGGGTTAGGAGGCGTCCATCCAACGCAAAGAGGACATTTGAGATGAAAATGGTCACCCGGGTGGTGATGGTGGACTGCTTATCGATTTGTCCTCACGGGCGCCCGTCATTAAGACAAACCAAGGGGAAATCCTAAAGGAGATTATTCCTGCTGAACACGTCAGTGGGCCCATTAAGGAGCATGGCTGTATCATTGTTTTTTGGTGACATTATTATATATTTAAGGAACTAACTGTTACAAACAATTAGAAACCATACACTGAGACGGAAAACGCGTCCCGGGGCCTATATATATATATATATATATATATATATATATAACTGTCTATAGATATATATATTATAGATATAATATATATATATATATATAAGATATATAAAAAACACAGTATGGTCTAGGAACCCATGCTTAAGTTGACTAAAAAGAAGAAAAAAAATCATCTTTTGGAATTCAAAAATTAGGAAAAACCCAACCTTTGGGCACCATTTTCTTGTGAATGATTAATGTATCATGAATAAATAAATGTTGGGGCCTAAGTATAAGTATACAAACCCCCCCCACCCCCTTGTTAATTCCCATATTTTTAGGCACATTGCAATTTTAAAAGCCAGTTATTTCATGGATCAGGATACTATGCATCTTGATAAAGTTCCCTTGGCCTTTGGAACTAAAATAGCCCGCCCCCATCATCACATACCCTTACCATACATACATAGACTGGCATGGGGCAACTTTCAAAGACATCTCTCAATGCAAATCAAACCTGCTATAGATAGGATATGGTAAAGGTATGTGAGAGGGGGGGGGGGGTTTTTAATTCCAAAGGCCAAAGGACTTTATCAGGATGCACAGTATCCTATCCAAAACAAGTTGAATGTTTTCAGTTTTCAGTCCCTCCGGGTTTTGGAACCCTTTTGAGTTTGTTGCGGCCCAAAATGCCTGATGCGGGTGCTTTTGTTTAAAAAGAAAAAAAGAAAAAAAGAAGTGATTTGTTTGCAACACATATCTATTATTAAAAGTTGTATTGAATGAATTGTATGAAGTTGCGAGAGAAAACTAACTTTTGATTCTGTTTTGGTATACTTCTTTAAAAATAAAAAGGAAACTTTTGGGGGGAATAAAACTGCTCTGGGCTAGGAGATTTCCTAGTAATCTTACCAAAAAGGCTCAGGATGCTGCAAATGTTGGTCTAATATAAAAATGGCTGGTGGATTTAAGACGAAAAAAATAAGAATTTATTGACTGAATCAAATTTGAACATATGTCAGTGGCTTATTAATGTTGGCATTGTTAGTTCATTTCTATCCTGGGCTTGGATAAAGTTGTTATTGGACTTTAACTCATCATTGCACTTACAATAACGAGCGGAGCTGTCCTCAATTTAGGTCATAGTGTTGTCCCATCTGTGTGTGTGTGTGTGTGTGTGTGTGTGTGTGTGTGTGTGTCAGCCCGCTGCAGAGAGCCAACAGGAAACAGCAGCTGCTTTCAGTGACCTTAAAGTGAAAAAACGTCACAGTTAATTAATTGAAACGTAAACAGGTTGGCGGGGCGGTCTATCGCGGTACGTCGCGTTGGTAAATGTGAGACGTTCGAGTCACACGTCTCGTCTTCAGAACAGAAACAAGGAAATGAACTTTGCGACGTACGTTTGTGACGTCAACCCGTTCTCACTCCCGCTTGGTCATTGGCTCTCAGAGTCCCATGCTTATACAGAGTCTGGCACGCGGGCCTGCTGGGATTGGTTGAAGTCGCGGGAAACTCCGGTTGTTGGTAAAGTTGCGGTGATTGGTCAAAATTGCGAGTCGCATCAAAGTCACGGTGATTGGTTGAATTTGCGTGAAGTCGCTCCGAAAGGGACTGTGTTTTGCATCTCGTGAGTCCAAAATAAAGGTGCTGTAATAATCAGGATTTCGCCATTTATTAAGTACATTTCTAATGTGTCTGTTGGTGGCTATTGTGACAGTGATTATTCCATTATTATTATTAAGATAGAGAGTAAAGAAATAATGAATATTGATGGGAAGGACCTTTTTTTCCCCTCTAGATAGATAGATAATTTACATACTTATATACAAAAAAAATGCACAATTATGGTGTTACAGCAGCCAAATCAGTCACACAGCACAGGATTTAAAAATAAAGGAAATACTAGGATACAATATACTGTACGTACATACACTATACTTGAAATAATATTAATAGGAATAAAATATAAGAATATATATGGGATGGGAATACAAAACTGTGCAACTGCTTAAATAAAATGCTAAAATGTAAATAAACCAATTGTGTAGGTTGGACTTAGTGCAGTCTCAGAGTCTAATTCTAATAACTGAATTTATATAATAATTTCCGCACAGTCCCTAAATTTACCCTGACTCATCACCTCAGATTAGTGAGTGCGCATGTGTCTTTAGCGATCATCAGTCTTCCAAAAATATAAGTAATATGGGACCATTTGTAATATTTGAAGTACAAGTCTCATAGACTCTTTCCAAATATTCCAAGTATTTTAAAACTCCTGCACTGCGATTAACAGTAAATACCTGCAATCTGCACCATTCTGCAGACAGTGCTGTAGTATTATTATTATCTCCCAGAATGCATTGCCACTTACAGTATGATCCTGTATAACATTAAAACCGTAAGATACTGTGAGATTGTAGCTGTACATGCACATCAAAAGGTTTACAGTGCACTTTTCCAGCTACTTTTAATCTTTCAGCTGTCCTTTCATCCACCTTCCAGCCTCTTTTCCTTCATTTCCGATTCCACTTTCCATCCCTCTTCTTCCCCCTCCCCCCTCCCTCGTCTGTCCACCCGTCCCCTCTTTCGGTCCAAACTGCAGACAAATGAAACGAGCCCTCCCGTAATGGTGATAACATAAGCCTGTGGCAGTGCTCTATTAGCCTGGCTGCTTATTTGTTAACAGACTGGATTATTGTGCTGTATTTGGTATGGGAGGCCACCTGCTCAGGCAGTGAAGGGGGATTCAGGGGCTCACCGGTCCGCTCACTAATCTGCCTCAAGGATGATTGCAGGTTTCTGTGGCATGATAAGTCAGCTAACCCGCCATCCTTCCCTCTTCTCCCTCCCTCTCTACCCGTCTCTCTCTCTAGGAATATCAGTAAATGGTTAATTTCCTCACTTGAGAAACTCTTGACCCTAAGGTGACATGAGTCCTCTGGTCCAGGACCATCGATAGAGGAGGGGGGAAAAATCCATGCAGCATAGTATTGCGATCTTTTCAGTGGCAATACTGTATCGATACACAGGCGCCAAGTATTGATGTATGTGTTGGTCAGTTTGTCCCATTTTGCAACAATAAAATAGACTTGAGATGATCAAACAGAAAAAAATGTATCTTTTTAGATAATAGATGTTTCCTTTAGGGGACGTCATTTGAAATTGGTAAAACTAAGACTTTGGAAAAAAGGTTAGAAATTGCAATATGTAGCAATAATATTGTATCGTGGCATAAGTATCGTGAGAATATTGTATCGGGAGGCTGCTGATTCCCACCCCCCCATGGAGCAGACGTGTCAGCCAAGACTCCAAGACTAGCCCCACCAAGCATGGGATATGGATGTTCCATTCTTTCACAATACATGGGCGCCGATTCCATTTGTATTGCCATTTGATTGTATTGAGCATTGCGATTTTGTTATCTTTTCGTGACAAAAACAAAAGTAATACACTTCCAGAGACAATTTATCATGAGATTTCTATGAAAAATGAAAGTCACATGTCACATGTCAGTCAGTCAGCCTAAGGTTTATTTCAATTGTAAAGAAGTAACGTATCACTGTATATTTCCAGCATGTTCAAAATCCAGGGCTGTAGTCAAGACCAACTTTTGTCGAGTCCAAGACAAGTGCAAGACCAGGACTAGTCAAGTCCAAGTCAAGACTGAGTCCAAAGAGGTTCAAGTCCAAGACAAGACCCAGTCCAAAAAGGTTTGAGTCAAGACCGAGTCCAGGACAGAAAAAAGGTCTTATGCATGACAGTATCGAGACAATATTTTGGGGTTTCACTTTCCCTCCAACATTATTATCAACATAATAAAGAGACCTGGACTCGGTCGAGACCAAAAGCCATATTGGGCAAGACCAGTGGCCGAGACAAGTCCGAGTCCAAATACTAGCGAGTCCGAGACAAGTCCGAGACCATAGAAAAACGGTCTTGAGTCCGGACTCAAGTCCAAGACCGGACCCGAGTACTACAGCCCTGCCAAAATCGTGATCGTGATTAAAATTTGATTACTTGTGCAGCCCCATAATATTGTACTTAAGTGCTGCTAATTTCCAAACAATTTTGCAATTAACTAAACTCCCAAACCCATCAGTGAACCCTTCAGGGTCTGATGCATCTCTGGGTCTGGGGTCACTCGCTGGCTGTTGTTTAGTCTCATGTAGGTGACACTCTCTTTAAGCACAACTTCTTTCATTCTGTCAGAGAAACTGGAAATATTGAATTCATCATTTCCTGTGCATCAGATTGTTTTTTTCCTTCAGAAAACACCAACAGGCTGTTTGAGAACATCAAGTTTTAAAGTGCCCATACTCTGAAAAAAAAAAAATCTGTTTTTCTGGGATTCGGGGGGGGTTATTTTGTGTCTCTGGTGCTTCCACACGGGTACACACTTGGAAAAACAACTATCCATGCTGTTTGGGGTGAGATCCGGTACTGAATGTCCCCTGTCTTCAGTCTCCAGGTGAGCTGTTCAACATCTGCACGACTTTCTACGTCATTAGCCGAGACGAGGTGGCTAACCGTAGCATGCTAGCTCGTTCTCAATTGCAAACCACTGCTACAACACATACTAGTTGACC
>NC_045754.1:20255357-20255482 GCF_008692095.1 Etheostoma spectabile
AAAAGAACTACTTCCTGTCCCTGTTCTGCAGGTGTACCACAAGTGGCCCTGGTCTAGAAGAAGTCTCCCAGCTACTCCTGCCTTGGACTGACCAAAACTGGAGAAAGAGTTATCTAGCTGATGGG
>NC_045754.1:20255492-20255608 GCF_008692095.1 Etheostoma spectabile
GCTACTGAGCATGTGCAGCTCCCGACACGATAGGATAGAAGTGAGATGTCTCACTCTGGAGCTAAAACAGAGAGCCCAACACACAGGGTGGAAACAGGATCTGCAGCAATGTGCAG
>NC_045754.1:20255618-20255692 GCF_008692095.1 Etheostoma spectabile
ACAACAAAAATATGGTGTTTTTTTTAAATTAAACCATGTAAACCTATTGTGGTACAACCTCAAAATACAATTAT
>NC_045754.1:20255702-20259285 GCF_008692095.1 Etheostoma spectabile
ATGAGCAGAATATGGGAGCTTTAAGGCTTTCCTGAATCACTATTGTATTCAAATTAGAGAAAGAGCGGCCAAAGCAGCTATTTATTACAGATTAAGTTAGACTTTAGGACAGATAAGAAACTCACTCAAAGCACATAATAGAACAACACTGCGTAGCTGACTGTTTGGCTGATTGGGAGAACGAGATTTTCAGCTGCGGCAGTGAGCTGAATGGAACTGCTGAGAAAGCCGACATTGATTTCCAGCAATTTGTCAATAGATTGACAATTTCCAAATGAATTTGAATGAACACCACGCTGTGTTCTGTAAGCGAGCGGACTTTAAACGAGATGAATTACCTGCGATTCAATGAACTCACATTTATGTGTCTGGCAGAACGATAAAGAATGAGTCAACGCCGTGTTACGTTGACTTCCAATCTACACAGCTGCGGGGTAATACGATTATGTGCAGTGTTAGGGCTGTAGTCATGATATGTTCCATGGTGGCCATGACAACCTTGTGAAAATGTAGTTTGTGTTCATCTACAGGATCATGCAGCATGTTAAAGTGCGGCAGCTGACTTGAATGACAGGGGACCCTGAGGGTTCACAGTCTGCAGGAGGTGCTGATGGGTTGATGTTCTGGCCCCTTTGCAACACACACACACACACGCACACAAATATAGGGGCGATGTCACGCGCTGTCAAGCACCCCAGGGCAGTGCTGCATGTACCATGTCAGGGAAGAGAAATGATCTGTGAATCCTGGGGGAGCAGTCAACTAATGTGCACCGAGCCCTGAGTCCCTGTACAACCTGGATAAGTGACACAAAAGGTCCCCGCCTCTCTTGTTCTTTGTAGACAGTCTGATTTTCCAATGAAGTCAGAGATATCAGGCTTTTGTGTGTGTGTTTGTGCGTGTGTGTATATATGTGTGTGTAGATGATCTCTTAAAAATGGTTGTAATGTTAAAGGTCCCATGACATGGTGGTTTTTGGATGCTTTTATATAGGCCTTAATGTCCCCTAATACTGTATCTGAAGTCTTTTTTTATATACCTTAGTGGTCCCTAACTGTTCTGAGTCTCTTTATATACCTTAGTGGTCCCTAATACTGTATCTGAGTCTCTTTTTAATAGACCTTAGTGGTCCCTATACTGTATCTGAAGTCTCTTTTATTAGACCTTAGTGGTCCCTAATACTGTATCTGAAGTCTCTTTTATATAAACCTTAGTGGTCTCCTAACTGTATCTGGGTCCTTTTATATACCTTAGTGTCCCTAATACTGTATCTGAAGTCTCTTTTATAACCTTAGTGTTCTCCTAATACTGTATCTGAGTCTCTTTTATATGACCTTAGTGCTCCCTAATACTGTATCTGAAGTCTCTTTATATAGACCTTAGTGGTCCCCTAATACTGTATCTGAAGTCCTTTTTATATGACCTTAGTGGTCCCTAATACTGTATCGAAGTCTCTTTTTATAGACCTTAGTGGTCCCCTAATACTGTATCTGAATTCGTTTATATAGACCTTAGTGTGTCCCTAATACTGTATCTGGTCTCTTTTATATAGACCTTAGTGGTCCCTAATACTGTATCTAAGTCCTCTTTATAGGCCTTAGTGGTCTCCTAATAATGTATCTGGAGTCTCTTTTATAGAGACCTTAGTGCTCTCCTAATACTGTATCTGAAGTCTCTTTTATATAGACCTTAGTGGTCCCCGAATACTGTATCTGCAGCCTTTAAAACCACTTATGCCATGTTATTGCCATATGATCCCCCCCCCATATGCCTGAGTGCTCTGTTGTATGTCATGATTAGCGATGTATACATGTTGCAGGTTTTCTTTGTCTTGTTTGTCTCAATGTTGTTTAAAAATGTCATGTGCAACCTAATTTCCCCATGGGGACACTAAACATGAACAAAATATATTTTACAATATCTAAAATCTAAGACAATATCTAGTCTCATATCTCCATTTTGATATAATATCGATATATTGCCCAGCTCTAGTTAAAAGTGAAACATGCTGCTTGAAAATAATAAATCATTTAAACCCCTATCATCATACCCTCAGTGTTTTCTTGTCAAAGTATGTTTTTCTGTTATGTGGGGATCCAAACTGGGTTATGTCAGAACAAAATAACTCTGATCATAGATTTTCTTCGTCATACCCTACAGCATATAATACTAGGGCTGACTAGCTCTTCCCTGCAGTGCAAAATCAATGACGCTTCTTTAGGTCCATGTCTTCTATATTGATCGTCAACTGGTCAGGATGTTGACATTTAGCCACTTTGAGTCCTGCCTCGGTCTTCTAGCCCACAACTCGTGGAGCTGACACCAGCGGCTGATTCGGGAGGCCTCCCTCATCCTTTGAGACGTTGAGGGACCCAGTGTTTCAAAAAGGAATTTCCAGTGGTAAATCTGCTTCTACTTTTATCAATGTCAGGCGTAAAAACAGTAATTAGGGAGGCTTAGCGGACAGTCAATTACCCTTAGTGCACAGAAACAGTTCTGCAGGGATGGCTTTTCTCAATAACAACTTTCATGTGTAACAATCAACTGGTTATGAAGTGAAGCCTTTTTTTCCCCAAATTCATTCGTGACCAAAGAGAAGCTGCAAGCAGGAGGCGGCGGGAAGAGGTTCAGAGAAACGGAAAGCATTGCAGAAAGAAGGAGAGACGAGCACGATGAAAAGCGAGGGAGCCGTAGATGGGCGCCACCGCTCTGCAGCGGGTCGACAAAGCGCCCCGCCCGAGGCTACAGCCGTCATAAAAGCAGTAATAGAGTGAACACACATTTTCATTAGCTATTGATTCATTTCCAATTCTCCATTAATTTCGGGGGGCCATCACCGCACAGTGGCCTTTCTCCTCCCCAGGCTACGTTCCTCAGCTCCGCCTGACATAACCGGGGTAATTACTGCGCTCCCGCCCCGCAAGCTGTTCACAGCCTCGTACAGCGGTACAAATTGAATGAGTATTCCAGAGTTGGGGGGGAGCAGACGCAAAAGGAAGAGAAGAGGGAAGAAACAACATTGAGTGAAAGGGAGAAATCAAAGACAGCAAGGCTATTGCCTACAGACAAGAATTACAATGGGCGTGAACAATTGCCATTGTGCTATTTCAGCCTTAATTGACAGGGTGCTCGATCCGTTCAGAGCTCCGGGTGTGCGCCACAGCTGCGGGTGCTACAGCAGGCGCCAACTTTTCCCTCAGAAAGTAAGGCGAGAGAAGAGGGGTGTAATAACAAGCACCGGTGGCTGAGAGGATGAATCAACGTCAAATGAAACCAACCTGAAGAAGAACGCTGGAGGCAGACAGCACAGGCCAACTGTGCCTTGCACGCTCCTCGCAGACGCCAATCCATCCCTCATACGCTCTATACTTTATGTGTTTATGATTCACAACACGTCAGGATGCATGTGATGTATGGCACCATGCTGCGGACCCGGGGTCCCGAGGTTTAATCAGGGAGATTGTGTACACAGGTCCCTCAGGTTAGTGAGAGGTCAGACTGACTTAAGTGTCAAGACATGATGAAACGCATGTAATGAAATGTGTACAGCGTGCACACACACACACACACACACACACACACA
>NC_045754.1:20259295-20259745 GCF_008692095.1 Etheostoma spectabile
CACACACACACACACACACACACACACAGAGAATATACAGAGGGTTAGAGAGTTCTTACCTGATCAGAACAACATCAAGGAAGTCATGAAAAAGAAAGAAAAAAGGAAGACATTAGTATTTTTTTGACATAGTTGGCCAACATATCATGTATAATTAATAAAAATGATTTAAAAAAAAAAACAACAACAGTATTTTTAACCCTTGTGTTGTCCTCCCGGGTCAAAAACAGACAAAAAAAATTCACATTTTTGTCCCTTTTTAAAGACTTTTGTTTTGGTTTTCACTAACCCCACCTTACTACCACTAGTTTTTTTTCACAACTTTTTGGAATGCACGGTCCATAACACTCATTTATATAGAATTATGTCTAATATTTGAGTTGCAAAAGCAGAGTAAATGATTTTGACTGATAGATAAGATCTGAGGAATGAAAGTGATCAATTGTATTT
>NC_045754.1:20259755-20264760 GCF_008692095.1 Etheostoma spectabile
TTGTAAGGAATCCAATCCATTTTTTTTTGTGATAATTTGGTTAAAAAGAAACCCATATTTCAGATATACACTACCGGTCAAACGTTTGGGGTCACTAACAAATTTCTATTCCACTCCATTATAGACAGAATAGCAGCTGATCTGAGTGGGTGGCTGATCTTTAATACACAATCTACATTACACATTATCAGCAACCATTCATCTAATGTTCCAAAGGCACATCCTGTTTACTAATCTGAAATCATTTTAAAAACTAACTAAGAAAACATCGGCGAACCCTTTGCAATTATGTAAGCACACAAAGTAATCTCAAAACTGCTGCGCTGGTTAAAAAAAACAATGCAACTGATCTCAGCTGGGATTCTGTCTATAATGGAGTGCAATGGAAATTTCTAAGTGACCCCAAACTTTTGACCGGTAGTGTAGACATAGATTTTTTAAAGGGGTTAAATTTGACTTGAGGGAAAAAGGAGGGTTAAATTATCTAATAGCACCCTATAAAAATGCAGCTGGGAAATCCACACATAGCGGGAGATGCATGATTAGGATTCTGGTTATTCAGGTTATAATATTCTGCTAAAACCTGCCCAGGAAAGCACCACTGGACTGGCGGCTACCCAGCAGTGTGCAGGGGGGGGGGGCAAATGAACTCCGCCAGGTTCATCTATCACACTAGCTGCCTCCTATGCTCCACAAAAGATGAAGAAGGGGAAAACAAATGGCAAAGCAAATCAATTACACAAAAAGAGAATCATGTCACCTGTCAAATGCACACTCTGTTCTATGTCGCCCGTTTTTCTTTTTGTGTGTGTGTGTGTGTGTGACTTCCAATGCGCACATTTTCGAAATTGATTTTGAAAAACCTTATACATTATTAAGACCTTCTGCTTCATCAATTACCCCCCCCCCCCCCCCACCCCACACCCTCTTTCCCTTCCGTTTCCATGAGACAAAACCTATTAAACCCTGTTTGTTTCGTGGCATCTCTGTGCTCTGTTTAATCCAACATAGTAAGAGCCAACGCCACATGTGAAATCCACCAGAAGAGCCCTTCAAACTCACAAAGGGTGGTAGGAGGAGAGAATGAGAACAAGGGGGAAGAGAGAGCGAGTGAGAGGAAAGTCGAGCACCATCCACACTTCACTTTGGAGTCAATCAAAAAAAAGCGAGCCCCGTGATGTGGTCTTCAGATGTTGGACAGGCGGCACCAGTGTGGCTAACAGGGACGAAAACACACATGAAGAGTTTTTATATCCGCTCAGATTAAGAGTACTTGGTAGAAGGGTGAAATAACGACTGCGTTGTCAAGGAAACAAGTGCCTCGGTGACACCTTAATCTGGAGAAATATAATTGGAAAAGGAGTGATAAACATCTTCCTATCTGAGTGTGTGATGTAGGGAACGGTATTGGAAAGGAAGCCGCCTGAGCACTCATTACTGGAATTATTGTAAGAATAAGACTGATAAATACATAGGAGATGTCCTCAGGGGTTAAAAGAAGGAACTCTGGTGTAGACACAGCCTTCTAGGGCTTTCTTACAGTATCCCAATGCTTAAAAAGGCTTGTTGCACACTCATGTGCCACATAAAAATGTGATGAGCAGCACTTGTGTAGAAAGTGACTCCGGATCACCACACAAAACAAAATATTGCATCTTGCGAGCGTACAGGTGCTGCTTTCCCTTCTCTCTTCGACTGCACGTGCTCAGTTTGATTCCAGAACACAAGCAAGTCGCGCCGTAGGACACCGTATCATTAGCGACTCAACCTTCACAGATGAAAAAAGGAGTCATAAAGAACTCAGTAGCAACATGACATGCAAATAGGGAAGAACTCAAGAAATCTTTGCCATCGCTCACCAATTATCTTGTTAATTACAAGCCATTGTGAAGGGCTCCCACTGTCGACGGGCTCTCTGATTATACAGTGCATTCGTCCCCACTTTCCACAGCCTAATCAGTAATTACTACCTGCAGCTGGAGCTCGGTACGGAACAGGCTTGGCCATCTCGGGACAACAGGGAACACTGGGCAATTTCGAGAGATGCTGGGCCTGTCAGCGCCTCACACATTTAGTTCACTCAGTAGGAGTTTGCTGCTGGAGAAGTCATTATTTGGAAGCTCACTGAGTTGCCTATGAGCCACATAACAGTCAACACTTACCACTTTCACACTTAACATCTTCAATTAATGGTGCAATATGTAACATTTGAGTCTCTCCTGTTCCTAGCTTGGCAGTTAAAAGGTGCTCTAAGCAATGTTGGGTGATGTCACTTCTTGAACAAAACGGAGGCTAGCTCGCCCCTCCCTCCTCCTCATCCCGTTCCCTCCCTTCCGCGCCCTCACCCTCCAACCCCCACCCCCAAATCTTCTTGTTTGTTATCGGCTGGAACACTGTTTATGTTTCATGGTGCAGGTTGGCACGGTTTGTTTTGTTGCCTTTTGTGGAGCCTGGGCTGTCTACAGAGACCACATGTTTACAGTCTGTTCTGGGGACAGGCAGCTAGCAGATAGTGAGGAGATGTTTTTACAGTGTGTTCTGGGGACAGGCAGCTAGCAGATAGTGAGGAGATGTTTTTACAGTGTGTTCTGGGGACAAGCAGCTAGCAGATAGTTAGGAGATGTTTTTTACAGTGTGTTCAGGGGACAGGCAGCTAGCAGATAGTGAGGAGATGTTTTTTACAGTGTGTTCTGGGGACAGGCAGCTAGCAGATAGTGAGACATTTTTTACAGTGTGTTCAGGGGACAGGCAGCTAGCAGATAGTGAGGAGATGTTTTTTACAGTGTGTTCAGGGGACAGGCAGCTAGCAGATAGTGAGATGTTTTTTACAGTGTGTTCTGGGGACAGGCAGCTAGCAGATAGTGAGATGTTTTCTACAGTGTTCTGGGGACATGCAGCTAGCAGATAGTGAGATGTTTTCTACAGTGTGTTCTGGGGACAGGCAGCTAGCAGATAGTGAGGAGATCTTTTTTACAGTGTGTTCTGGGGACAGGCAGCTTGCAGATAGTGAGGAGAGTTTTTTTACAGTGTGTTCTGGGGACAGGCAGCTAGCAGATCGTGAGGAGATGTTTGCTGTATGTGACAAAACATGTTGTAGCCTAAAAAACGTGTGACATTGCTTAAAGCACCTTTAAAATTGACAAAAAAACTTGGATCATCTCCAAGAGAACTAGTAGTCTCTATGTGCCCTGCTACACCCTGCAGTACTCTGCTACGCCCTGCGGTGCCATTAACTACTACAACTAGTATATCTAGTCATAGTTCCATTATCGTTATTGCACTGCTTGCTCTTGGGAGAATTGCTGGAATTGTTGGGGCATTGTAAATTATAGAGAGTAGTCTAGACCTACTCTATCTGTAAAGTGTCTTGAGATAGCGCTTGTTGTGATTGGATACTATAAATAAAGTTGAATAGAATAGAATTATTATCTCTGTATGGCATTTTACCCAGTGTGCTTATAGCACGGAATAGGCAAGGAATCTGTTTGTGACCTTTAGTTATTCACATTAAACTAACAAAAGTTTATCTAAAATTGCCTATTTCAAGTACAATATACAGTAGTTTTCCAATAAATACAAATCATCACACACCAAGCTGAAATACTGATTTAAAGCAGTAGTAAAACACACGCCATGCTCTCACTGTGCTTATCTCTGCAACGTTGCTTTACTGTATATCTCCCGTGGCAATTACATTGAGGGAGCTCCTCAGACTGTAGTTAGCTGCCATATATGTGCCTGTCTCCCCAGGGCAACTACAATCTGTCTCTGAAAACTTAAACTTAACTGGTTTCCATACTCCTGGATTCCTTACACTCTAGCATTCTTTACACCTGTAACTGCCATTTAGGAAGTCCCTCTTCAAAGAAATTACACCGTGAGGTTGTTTTTGAAATCTTACTTTTCAGTAATTCAAGACATTTTTCAATGGAGAACACCAGCTTCACGCTAGAAGTTAAAGCAGTGGGTCTGTAGGAGAAGTCAGTTGTCGCAATCTTAAGGTACAGATACTCCAGCTATTCTAAATCAAATGACTCCTTTTGGGATGCCTCCCACTAGGAAATTGAAATTTCCAGCAGAAGGACAAGACAGTACTAATATAACCGTAATAATAATGACAACAATAAAAAAATCCTTTGTCTATAAAAAAGACATTTACCATAAATTATCATAAAGTGTCAGTGTCGAGTCAAGTGTTAGAGTGTTAAAGTGTCCAGGTATTTATGTAAGTCCAGGTGTGTACTGTATGTACTGTATTCACTAGGGCCGGGTATTGCTTAAAAAAATGAAGTTACCAATACCAACACAAGCACCCTTAAAGGACAATTCCGGCGCAAAATGAACCTAGGGGTTAATGGGTACCGAGTCAACCATTCTCTGGGATATGTTTTCATGTTAATCAAATGTGACCAGTTTTACTGCAAACACATAATTAGCTTATATTGCTAGCAGTCAGGGCACTGGTAAACTGAAAAGAAATCCCTATTTCTACAGCTCTAACAAGACTCGAAATAGCACCACACTTCCACGGTAGCAGAATAAGGGTCCCTACGCGTAAACCCAAGCATTGAGAACTTTGTAAGTGTACAGACAGTTTATTAAAAAGATAGTCCACAAAGACAGTACTGTTCGCGTATACAGGCAGGCGCCATCTTGGAAAACGCCGTGCAACCAGTAACCAGTAACACGGCTCAAGCACGGCTCAGTTCTCAATGCTTGGGTTGACATGTAGGGGCCGTGGTGCTATTTCGAGCCTTGATAGTGGTGCAGAAATAGCGATTTCTTTTTCCTTTACCAGTGCCCCGACGGCTAGCGTTACAATTTCAATTAGCGGATTGAGCTAAAACTGGTCACATTCATGTAGCATGAAAACATATCCCGGACAACAGTCAACTCGGTACACATGTGTTATTAACCTCTAGGTTCATTTTGCAATTGAATTGTCCTTCAAAGTGATAGGCTACTGCTACTATTTCTTTTATTTTTCGACTTTTTTGAATACCCA
>NC_045754.1:20264770-20267270 GCF_008692095.1 Etheostoma spectabile
GCAAGCATTCCGCCACCACCAATCCTCCATAGTCAAATGATTTTTACAAAAATACATTCATTTTTTACAGTATTAAATGGGCTCAACCACACCACAGACTGGGCCAATCACATGACGCATTAAACAGATGAATGCTTGTGGTGATTGGCTGCTGGCAAAAAAACATACAAAAAGTTTATTTTCCAGATCTGGGTACAAAAGACTGAATAGAGGAATTGTTTGACTGGCAAAGTTTTGATGCTCCTTGGAACTGGGTAATTTTGGTCGCTACCATTAAAAGGCATTGAGTACCGATACCGAACCCTAGACCTGACTAAAGCCAAGTACAATTATCTGAGCATCAAACTGATGGTGGTAAAAATATCTACCTCCATAAGCTTCTTTTCCATTCTGTTCCTGGCTTTGGGGATCATGACCCCCCACCCATCCACCCACCAGCACTAGAGAGGAAGACTTACTCACTGGTGGAAAGCAATGCATAGCAATGGGGCAGCTCTATTAAGGAGGTGGTAGCGGAGGGGATCACCTTTGATATCAAAAGGCGGGGGGGGGGGGGGGGGGGGGGGGGGGGGGGGAGGCAGGATGGGTTCTATTTGACTGCCACCAAGGCCGGGGAAGGTTAAGTCGGGCATTAGGTGTGATGACTCAGACCAGATCCAGGCTCCGTCGGTAGGACTTATGGGGAAAAAAGTATGGAGGACCTGAATACGCACCAATTAACGACTCTGTAAAATACAGTACAAGCTTCCGTTTCAAGTACAGCAAGGGGGTTGTTTATGATCTCAACGCGTCATATTATGACGCTGTGACACGCTTATGAAAGCCGAGGCGTCTTATCACGCCAGTAAACCTGAGACACACAAATATTTAAATCTCGTCAGTGGCCAGTAAATGCACAGCATATTGTCTCGGTGGAATTGCAGAGCAGTGGTGCGTTAGACTGCTTGTGTGTGCTCTTGTACGTAGTTATGAATAAGTGTGTGTGTGTGTGTGTGTCTAGCAAAACAGGAAACAACCCGGCCACCTTCCGAGGTCAGGGCTCCACCGTCAGCCTATTAATCACGGCCGTGTCTCGCTCCTCTGCTGCCGTGAAGACAGGCCGGCAGAGCTCAGTGTGTTTAGCGCTGACGTGTCAGGTTAGACGTCCAGCACTCAGGCTCACTGCCCACATGTTCGCTCCATCAGAGAACAAATCCCCAAACAGGTCATCAAATGCCCCGTCAGCTGCTGAGTAGCCCACTGTTAGCCTAGAAGTACTACCAATCAGAAGACATCATCGAATGGCATCGGCGGTTAGCTCCCCACAACACTATCTGACTATGTTAAAGGGATTATGGTGTCATTTTTTTTATCCATTTATAAAATAATTGCTTAACCCTTGTGTTGCCTTCCTGTTGACCTGCAATTTAGTGTTTTTCTGGGTTGAAATTTCAACATTTTGTTGTTCTTTTTCTACAGTTTTCTCAATGTTTTTGTCAGTTTTATTCCTATTTTTTTCATTATGTTTAAGTCAATGTTTTTTTTTTTTTTACAATTTCTTTGTCACTTTTTCCAATGTTTTTTTGTCACTTTTTCAGATTTTTTGGGGTCCTTTTTTTTTGCGTTTTTTCCCGCTTTTTTGAATTTTTTTCCCCCAACACTTCTCACTTGTTTCAACATTCTTTTCCGATATAGAACGTTTTTGTAAACTGGTCAAATTTGACCCGAGGACAACACAAGGGTTAAGCGTGAGTATGTGACGTTCCAAAATCTTAATTGTGTAAATTGAATACCCAAAATTTACATAGATGATTGATTACACGCATTGTGCTTTGCAAGTACAACAAAAGATAGGATCTCTACTTTCATTGACTTTTGGGTGTTTTATTAAAAATAATAAAAAAAAGCATTTGAAAAGACAAAAGTTTCTAAACCTGCGCCACGACAACATATCCTGCATACGTGCGGTACAAGCTTTGAATACATTTTCAACACACCTCTCTGGTAACTAGATCTCTCTTAAAACCTCAAGACATTTCTGTCCTATCACAGGTTTTGTTACGAGTTATAACATATAAGAGTGAGTGCCTGATGACTAAGGTACTCACTCACCTGGGCATGGAAGAGTCCATGTTGGCCTTCTATCGACTTTATCAAACGGCTTCGACTCTGTTATGCAACGTAGCATTTTATGTCTTATTGTCACAACGTGCAGTACATTTGGATTTTTTACATCTAAAATGCAACAGATGCTTATTTGCACACCTTATCCCTGGTTAGGCTTTGAGAAATGATACATGGTAAAACATATGGGTGAGCGTGGGGGGGGGGATCGATACAGCATAGTATCGTGATACATTCAGTGGCAATACTGTATCGATACACAGGCGCTAAGTATGGATCTTATATTATATATGATATATGTGTTGGTCAGTTTGTCCCATTTTGCAGCAATAACATTGAAGTGAGATGAACAAACAGAAATGGTTCTTTTTAGATGAAACAGATGTTGACCAAGTTC
>NC_045754.1:20269770-20274335 GCF_008692095.1 Etheostoma spectabile
TTTATACTGCAAATAACTAACCAATAGAGGATTTAATGAATAGAACATATAGGATGTATGGATTAGCTCCTTTGAGAGATTACAATGTCAAAAAGGGAAAGATGCCTTAAACAAGACTAATGGTTAATTTTAACGGTCTAAGCACATGGCGTGAAGCGCATGGCGACGGTGCGTTTAAGGCGTGTGGGAATCCACTTTTGCTAGTCTGACGGCGGGAAAAAGGCAAGGCGCATGGTCCTTTATTAATCATAGGTGTGTTTTGGGCGTAACACGCAACCAACCAATCAGAGGTCCTCTCCTATTCCCTTTAAAAGCCAGCATGTTTTTGTATTTTGACGCATTGTTATTATGATGGCGGATTTGCACAGAATACTTGTATTTGGAATCTTTTGCATGTGTGTGTGCTGCTGTGCTTCCGTGTGTGTGCGTAACAAGCATAGTGTGTGTCCCTGTGTGTGTAACAAGCATAGTGTGCACGCTGTACACGAGCCTAGGCACATTTTCCTAATGCCCTATGCTATTGACTTAAGACCAGGTTTTTGTTGGCCAATGGTGCGATCACCCTCAATAATCCCAGAAGGCACCTGAACACACCTCCCTGAATGACCAGCATACCCAGAATGCACCTGAACACACCTCCCTGTAAGACCAGCACGCTCAGAAGGCACCTGAAACACCCCTCCCTGAAGACCACACGCCCAGAATGCACCTGAACACACCTCCCTGTAAGACCATCACGCTCCAGAAGCACCTGAACACACCTCCCTGTAAGACCACACGCCCAGAATGCCCCTGAACACACCTCCCTGTAAGACCAGCATGCCCAGAATGCACCTGAACACACCTCCCTGTAAGACCGCACGCCAGAGCACCTAACACACCTCCCTGTAAACCCAGCACGCCAGAATGCACCTGAACACACCTCCCTGTAAGACCACACGCCCAAGAATGCACCTGAACACACCTCCCTGTAAGACCATACGCCAGAATGCACCTGACACACTCCCCTGTAAGACCAGCCGCCCAGAATCACCTGAACACACTCCCTAAGACCTACGCCCATGCCCCTGAACACACCTCCCTGTAAGACCAGCACGCCCAGAATGCACCTGAACACACTCCCACAGCACCTCAGCCAAGGCACCTGAACACACTCCTTAAGACCACCGCCCAGAATGCACCTGAACACACCCCCCTGTAAACCAGCAGCCCAGAATCACCTGAACACACCTCCCTGTAAGACCAGCACGCCCAGAAGGCACCTGAACACACCTCCCTGTAAAGACCAGCCCGCCCAGAATGCACCTGAAACACCACCCCCTGTAAGACCACACGCTCAGAAGGCACCTGAACACACCCCCCTGTAAGACCAGCACGCCCAGAATGCACCTGAAACACACCTCCCTGTAAGACCAGCATGCCCAGATGCACCTGAACACACCTCCCTTTAAGACCAGCACGCTCAGAAGGCACCTGAACACACCTCCCTGAAGACCAGCACGCTCAGAATGCACCTAACACACCTCCCTGTAAGACCAGCACCTCAGAAGGCCTGTAACACCTCCCTGTAAGACCAGCACGCCCAGAATGCACCTGACACACCTCCCTGTAAGACCAGCATGCCCAGAATGCACCTGAACACACCTCCCTGTAAGACCAGCACGCCCAGAATGCACCTGAACACACCTCCCTGTAAGACCAGCACGCCCAGAATGCACCTGAACACACCTCCCGTAAGACCAGCACGCCCAGAATGCACCTGAACACACCTCCCTGTAAGACCAGACGCCCAGAATGCACCTGAAACACCCCCTGTAAGACCAGCACGCCCAGAATGCACCTGAACACACCTCCCTGTAAGACCGCGCCCAGATGCCCTACACACCCCTTAAACCAGCACTCCCAGATGCACCTGAACACACCTCCCGGTAAGACCAGCACGCCAGAAGGCACCTGAACCACCCTCCCTGTAACCAGCACGCCCAGAATGCACCTGAACCCACCTCCCTGTAACCACCATGCCCAGAAGGCACCTGAACACACCTCCCTGTAAGACCAGCACGCTCAGAGGCACCTGAACACACCTCCCTGTAAGACCAGCACGCCCAGAATGCACCTGAACACACCTCCCTGTAAGACCAGCACGCTCCAGAAGCACCTGAACACACCTCCTGTAAGACCAGCACGCCCAGAATGCACCTGAACACACCTCCCTGAAACCAGCCATGCCCAGAATGCACCTGAACACACCTCCCTGTAAGACCAGCACGCTCAGAAGGCACCTGAAACACACCTCCCGTAAGACCACCGCCCAGAATGACCTGAACACACCTCCCTGTAAACCCAACGCTCAGAAGGCACCTGAACACACTCCCTGTAAGACCAGCACGCCCAGAATGCACCTGAACACACCTCCCTGTAGACAGCAGCCCAGAATGCACCTGACACACCACCCCTCAGCACAGCACAGCAGTAACCACTCCCTGTAGACCAGCACTCCCAGATGCAACTGAACACACCTCCCTGTAGACCAGCACTCCCGAAGGCCCTGAACACACCTCCCTGTAAACAGAGCCCCTGACACACCCCCTGTAAGACCAGTATGCCCAGAATGCACCTGAACACACCTCCCTGTAAGACCAGCCGCTCAGAAGCACCTGAACCACCCCCCTCCCTGTAAGACCAGCACGCCCAGAATGCCCTGAACACACCCTCCTGTGACACATCACCGAATGCACCTGACACACCTCCCGTAAGCCATCACGCCCAGAAATGCAACTGACCCACAACCCCCTGTAAGACCACACGCCCAGAATGCACCTGAACACACCTCCCTGTAAGACCAGCACGCCCAGAATGCACCGAACACACCTCCCTGTAAGACCATATGCACCTGAACACACCTCCTGTAAGACCAGTAGCCCAATGCCCCTAACACACCTCCCTGTAAACCAGCACGCCCAGAATGCACCTGAACACAACCTCCCTGTAAGACCAGTATGCCCAGAATGCACCTGACACAACCTCCCGGTAAGACCAGAGCCCCGAAGCACCTGAACACACCTCCCTGTAAGACCATCACGCCCAGAATGCACCTGAACACACCTCCGTAAGACCTCATGCCCGAATGCACCTGAACACACCTCCCTGTAAACCAGCACGCCAGAAGGCACCTAACACACCTCCCTGAAAGACCAGCACTCCCAGAATGCACCTGAACACACCTCCCTGTAGCACCAGCACGCCAGAATGCACTCACACACCTCCCTGTAAGACCAGCACGCCCAGAATGCCCCCTGAACACACCTCCCTGAGACCAGCATCCCCAGAATGCACCTGAACACACTCCCTGTAAGACCCAGCACCGCTCAGAAGGCACCTGAACACACCTCCCTGTAAGACCAGCACGCCCATAATGCACCTGAACACACCCTCCCTTAGACCAGCACGCTCAGAGGCACCTGAACACACCTCCCTGTAAGACCAGCACGCCCAGAAGCACCTGAACACACCTCCCTGTAAGATCAGCATGCCAGAATGCACCTGAACACACCTCCCTGTAGACCAGCACGCCCAGAATGCACCTGAACACACCTCCCTGTAAACCAGCACGCCCAGAATGCACCTGAACACACCTCCCTGTAAGACCAGATGCACCGAACCACCTCCCTGTAAGACCAGTAGCCCAGAATGCACCTGAACACACCTCCCTGTAAGACCAGCACGCCCAGAATGCACCTGAACACACCTCCCTGTAAGACCAGTATGCCCAGAATGCACCTGAACACACCTCCCTGTAAGACCATTATGCCCAGAATGCACCTGAACACACCTCCCGTAAGACCAGCACGCCCAGAATGCACCTGAACACACCTCCCTGTAACCAGCACGCCCAGAATGCACCTGAACACACCTCCTCTGTATAGCCACCCACGCCAGACATGCCCTAAACACACCTCCCTGTAAGACCAGCACGCCCATGGGGGCACAGATGGGTGTAGGTGCATTTGCTCTTTAAACGACATTGGCGCGTGACGGGAATTTAACAATTGCGTCTTAAAATAACCAAGACACTTGCGTTGGGCTGTGCACCGCGCTGCGCCGGGTTCAAGATAGGACCCTAAGAGTCTACAGCCAAGCTAGCGGATCTGTCAGGCTGCACTTACAGTATCTAACCATCTAACCAGGGAAGTGACAATGTTAGCATGCTGATGTTTTGCAGGTAATATTTACTGTTTACCATCTTAGTTAAGCGTGTTAGCACTCTAAAATGACAGAATGACGGAATTTGCCCAATACCTATGACCAATCACAAGTCAAATTTTGGACACCTATTTTGAACGGCCACTATCAAGTTAACTTGCTATGATAATCTATTGTTATAGGACAATAAAAAACACCAATAAGACACATTTTCCAGCTGTGCCAGTCCTCCTCGCTGGATGTGAGATTGTAAAACTGGTCAGATATTTGCTAAAATGTAGGTGTAAGTTGATCGCAAGCAGCAGATCTCAATCTACACAATGGGAGATACAGTGGCTTGCATAAGTTTACACACCCATGCT
>NC_045754.1:20274345-20277560 GCF_008692095.1 Etheostoma spectabile
AAAAAGAGGAATAAAAAAACATCTTTTGGAAATTAAAAAACCTTAATGCCTTAATTCAGAAAATTTAGGAAAATCCAACCTTTTAAAGGACACCCATTTTCTTTGTGAATGAATAATGTATTGTAAATACAATAATATTCTTACTTGAAATACAGGGGGCATAAGTATACACCCCCCTATGTTAAATTCCCATAGATGCAGGCCGATTATTATTTTTAAAGGCCAGTTATTTCATGGATCAGGATACTACGCATCCTGATAAAGTTCCCTTGGCCTTTGGAATTAAATTTCAAAAAGATGTTTTTTATTGCTCTTTTTAATCAACTTTAGCATGGGGGTGTAAACTTTCTCAAGCCACTGCATGTCCACTTCCAATGTAGACAGGAAGTTAAAAGCCAAAGTAACAGAGGCGAGCACTTCCTTGTTGCTGAGATGTATAAGGTCAGTAGAATGGGACGGAATGAATAGCTCCTAACTCCCATTGCACTCGGATGATCACACAGTGGACTTGGAGCGCGAGGACTACAGGTGCTGAAGAAGAGTGTAAACACTGGGCTTTGTCTCTGCGGGCACGCCTACACAAGGAGAGGAGGATTTCTTTCCCTCTAATCCTCCCGTTTACAAGAGCAGCCACTTTCCACGGCCATTGTGGACGCTCGTCTCCCTCCATTTACTCCCTGCATGGCACTCATTCCAGCTAGTTTAACGCTGCCTGGGTTCCAGGGGGAAGGATTAGGACGTGACGCTTGCCGGCTAGTGTGGGGAAAGAAAAAAAACATTGACTACAGAGCCCTGTGTCACTCCTCTCCTCTCCTCTCCCTGAAGGGCACACTTGTGGACGGTGTGTGAAATTCTCCACATGGATTTATGGTGATTATCGGTGCAAGCGTGCATCCTTAAACCAATCAGGGGTGTTTGAGCTGCAGCAGGAGGGGAGCAGGGGAGCGCTTTCCCTACATTCAGAGGACTCGTCTTAGTCTATTTACTCCCATTAGTTAACACCCCCCCACCCCACCACCCACGTCCTGAGACTTGAATGCAGATTGGGTGAATTAATCTCGCCTTGTTTGTCTGGCAACACTTCAGACTCTTCAGTGAAGGAATGAAGAAATGCAAACTGCAAATTATCATCCGAGCATCTGCGGTCCACATGTTTCCAGCTGTGCAATTTAACACATATCATTAAATAAAACCTACTCGCAGGGCTTACATTGAATTCAAGGTTTGGATCAAGCAAGCAAATTGATGTATTCACTTAGATGTTAAACTGGCCCTTTTCATTCACTCCTTTTTTAACCTCAGCATGGCTTTCTTTTGTTTCTAAAGATTAACATTTGGCACATTTGTACCAGGGTGCATGATGATAAAAGCTAAATAAATGGATATAAAAGAGTGGGATGACCAATCTTAGAGAACACACCTCTGGTTTAGTACGGTCTTCTCTGTCTGAGATAGGCTTAAGACTTCAGGTTTTCGTAGAAGTTGTACTGTATAATGTGTGTCTATTTATTTTATGGTTTCATTTTATTTTCTTGCTTTTTTTGTAACCATAAGAGGACCTTAGGGAGGGCTGGTTGTGGGTTGGGTGGGGATCTGTTTTGTTTGGTCTGAGCTCTCCAGCCATATGGTGGAAGAGAGTCACGTTGAGATAATGTTGATGAAATGACAGTTTAACGGGGAAATCTCCTCCCCCAGCGCTCACTGATGGGCAGCAGTGTGAGTCAGTGGATTACCCGATTTCGCAGAGCTCACAGCGGAGGGCTAGGCTAATGGCACGTCACTTATTGAAATGGAGCAGCATAGGTTAACCCCACACGTGGGCCGACATCTTTTCATTTAGTTTGCACGGCTAACCAAAAAGGCGATTACCACGGAGAGCAAGCCATTAAAATGCTGACCTTTTCCCTGTGTGTGTGCGCGCGCGTGTGTGTGTGTGTGTGTGTGGCTTGGCAAAATGCCATAATAACTTGCATTAACTTGGTTAGCACGATGGAGTATTTGCAGTGTGGTGAAGTAAAGGGCAATGTGTCATTTTAAGGGAACGAGTAAAAGTGTCTCAATCCTTTCACTGTGTGCATTATATGATCTGTACAGAAGAAAATGACATGTCTGACTTGTCGGTTCACACATTTGTAAGTTTCCCACAACCCTTAGACTTCATTGAAGCCAATTGAAAGCATATTGGAAAAACAATGAGATGCAAACCAACAGGTTGCAGTTCATCTGAAGCCGAGTTCATTCTGATAAATCACTGCCCGGCGCCTTGATTGCCTATTTTTCCCGTGCCATGCCATTAGCAATTTCTGGAAGGCATTGTCCTTTTCTATTCAAAATGAATTGGTCAGAGGTGCAGCCAGTGTCCTTTTGTGAATAAATCACTCAGAAATGTCCTAATTAAGTCTGCCCATCGGTGAGCGAGGGAAGTCAGCCGCCGACACGGGGAGAAAAACCACAGAAAAGAAGAAGAAAAAAAAAAAAATCCAATTCCTTCTCTAAAAAGCGGAACAATGGCAAGGATGGCCGGGCCCTGACTGACAAAAGGCGAATTCACAACAGCTGAGGCGCGAAGGCATTCTTTTTGACTTCCTATTATGTTTGTACCTTGGAGATGTTGGGATCTGATTTTCCCAGCACGCCGTTCGGTTCCAATCTACCTCCATTCACCCGCACATCAGTCCATTATCATTAAATACAAGTTTGATGTCCTCACAATACATTCTCACCCCTCACAATGAAGAGAGACGAAGAGAGGGAGAGCAGAGCGCGGGAAAACACATTAAATAAATGGCCTATGAGTGAATGACAACAATAAACATATTTGCGCTGGGAGCAATGTTTACAGTGATGAATGATGTGTAGAGGGGGATCGGCCTAGATGGACTGCAGGGATACCTGCCCGCCGGAAAGAGAGATGGGGGGGGGGATGAAGGAAGAGAGGTGAAACGGGTCATGACAAAGACTTCATTGACGGTACAGCGGTGCCATGGGATGTTTCTGCAAAATAAATATGCCTACATATATTTGTGGGAATGTATCGACGTGCTTCGGTCCCGATTTGATTCTTTCGTGGCACAATGCGATTTATATTACGATTTTTGATGTTTTGCTATTCTAGACGTATTGCGAGAGCGGCCGTACCCTCTGACGTTCCAACGCTGGGTTTTAGGCGGAGCTGGTTGGACAGTATAACATATAAGTAAGGACCATGTCTACAG
>NC_045754.1:20277570-20278001 GCF_008692095.1 Etheostoma spectabile
AGGACATGTTGTACTGGTTGGACAGTATAACATATGAGTAAGGACCATGTCTACAGGACAGGACATGTTGTACTGGTTAGACAGTATAAATATATAAACTAGGACCATGTCTACAGGACAGGACATGTTGTACTGAGGGCCATGTCTAAAGGACGGGACATGTTATACTGGTTGGACAGTATAACATAAGTAAGGACCATGTCTACAGGACAGGACATGTTGTACTGAGGGCCATGTCTAAAGGACAGGACATGTTATACTGGTTGGACAGTATAACATATAAGTAAGGATCATGTCGACAGGACATGTTGTACTAAGGGCCATGTCTAAAGGACAGGACATGTTATACTGGTTGGACAGTATAACATATAAGTAAGGACCATGTCTACAGGACAAGACATGTTGTACTGAGGGCCATGTCTAAAGGACAG
>NC_045754.1:20278011-20278881 GCF_008692095.1 Etheostoma spectabile
TACTGGTTGGACAGTATAACATAAGTAAGGACCATATCTACAGGACAAGATATGTTGTACTGGTTGGACAGTATACATATCTAACTAGGACCATGTCTACAGGACAGGACCTGTTGTACTGGTTGGACAGTATAAATATATAAATAAGGACCATGTCTACAGAACAGGACATGTGTTACTGAGGACCATGTCTACAGGACAAGACATGTACTAGTTGGACAGTATAAATATATAAATAGGACTATGTCTACAGGACAGGACAAGTTGTACTAGTTGGACAGTATAAATATATAAACTAGGACCATGTCTACAGGACAGGACATGTTGTACCGGTTGAGGACAGGACATGTTGTACTGGTTGGACAGTATAACATCTATAAGTAAGGACCATGTCTACAGAACAGGACATGTGTTACTGAGGACCACAGGACAAGACATGTACTAGTTGGACAGTATAAATATATAGATAAGGACCACGTCTACAGGAAAGGACATGTGGTACTGGTTGGACAGTATAAATATATAACTACGACCATGTCTACAGGACAGGACATGTTGTACCAGTTGGACAGTATAAATATAGAAATAGGACCCTTTCTACAGAACAGGACATGTACTGGCTGGACAGTATAAAATATAGAAATAAAGAGGACATAAACAGGACAACTTTCCGTTGTCCACTCCGATTCGTTCCGTTTTGTCCCTACACCGTCACTCTGTTGAAATACACACACGTGGTACGCTTGTCACATAATGGACCCATGCGCCGACGTGCACTAACATGTGCTAGTGGCACGGCAACGGGCCAATGAAACATGATTATTATAGGGTTTCGACCGGGCTCTAAATCAAACACAACTAAGCCACACA
>NC_045754.1:20278891-20296857 GCF_008692095.1 Etheostoma spectabile
GGGACGCAGCGCTCCACAAAATAAACCAAATATTGCATACATATTGCGATACTTTCGATATATCGCGATAACGATACTGAGTCGATATATTCAGGGAGTTTACTACTTTAATATCAAAATATTCAAGAAAATGTGACAAATCTAGGAATCAAAACAGCACCAACTCATCCATCATGACATTTTAATAATACTCCCCACCAAATACGCCACTTGCTTTTAATGAAGGAATTTGTTGCTCATGGTCAATGTTTATGCTCAGCTGCCATGGTGATAGTGGGCTAACATGCAGCAAGGGCCCCCAACCCCACCTGGATGACACCCCGGACACCCTCACAGTGTTTAATCCATATTTTTGGGACTCTCTGGTGGATTTGAAGCATGACGCTTTATGGACAGTAGACGCAGTCTCGCCATTGTCAATGTGCAATAATAAAAAAATTAAAAAAAACCAGCCTGATACCTGGAGCCTCTTTGAACCTGTTCATGTGAACAATGCTTTCGCAAAGTCCTACAATCAACAGTGGCAGGTTGGGTTTTATTGGTGCAAATTCCTGTGTGTGATATTTGATCAAACAGCGAGAACGTAACATCATGTTGAGATTCTTCTGACAGCCACAATGGAGTCTGATATCACACAATGTTTCACAAAACATCAGCAGCGAATGCCAAGTGGTGGTGTCAGTCACTGGAAATCAAAGAACAAGGACGACTTCCACGGTTTAGCTCTGACGAACAATGACTTCTGGGAGAGAAATCTATTATGGAAAAGGATGTCAAGTTTTCCGGTGGCAGTGGCCTCGTTAGACCAGACTTCAGCTAGAAGACAGGTTGGGTTCGGAGTTAGAGGGTTGACAGTAGGTTCAATAAGTTATGTATTTTCGATCGTTCTGACTGATATTGCGATATGAGTCACAATATTGGAGGGCATGATCATTTTTGTATCATCCTTACTGAAAAATATTAAAACCTAAAAAATGAAAATGATATATCTCATTAAAAATTTTTTGGGGTTTTAATAGTTTTCAATGAGAATGATACAAAAATGATCATGCCCTCCAATATCACACACACACACAGCCTGTAGGATACAATTTGTAGGCCGGGACGTCAATACTTCATTCAGAATGGTTTGACAAATATTTTGCCACACATATTTTGCCTTTAACAAAAATGATGCGATATTGCACCCCCCCCCCCACCCACACACACACACACACACACACGATTTGGATTTTGCAGTACTCCATACTGAGATTTCGATATAATTTTGATTAATTGTGCTGCCCTAGTTGAAGAGTTTTTTTTTTTGTCAAAAAGGTAAAGTCCTCTTACTTTCAAAAAGTGACACTTGAAACTAGTCGATCTAGTCCCAATGAGACCTCTGAGGCTGCTGAAATGCACCGTGGGAAAGGTAGGATACCACCAAATGAAGTGAACAAGGCACGCTGAGGAAGGGGAACTTGAACACAAAATAATCCCCACCCTCATTGTTTCACTTTAGATCCCTTCAGGTCACAAATCTCCCATGTTACCAACCCCCAGGCAACCAGCGGCCCATTAAACCCATCCAGAGACATGCATTGTGGGAGAACAGATCAACACGTGCAGCAGAGGGCTATTTATCCAGATTAGGAAGCAAAGCCTCTCTGCTACTCCGAGATACTATGGACCTCTGGAGGCCTTTATGTGTGAGAGTACAAGGAGAAGACACAGGAAGACTAAAAAATTACACAGAAATTTAATGTTTTATAATGTCATAATGTGTAATGTAATGATACTCTTCATTGATCCCCTATGGGGAAATTACAATTTACACTCTGTTATTACACAGGCCTGACTAAACACACTGCCCGGTCTATACAGTATACATACACATACACACACATATATATATATCATATAATATATATATATATATTATATAATATATATATATTAATATATATATATATACACACACATACACATACAACACACACACATACATATACCATACTACATAATACATACATACATGTATAAAAAGAGAACCACAAACACTTATTGAAGGGCAGGTCTTGGCGTGGCCATAATAGAAAAAATAAATGTCTGTGCATTTCTACCCTATAGTACACATTGTCACACACACACACACACACACACACACACACACACACACACACCACACACACACACACACACACACACACACACACACACACACACACACACACACACACACACACACACCACACACAAACACACACACACACACACACACACACACACACACACACGGCTAAGGATCTAGAAGGAAGGCTCATCGTCGCACCGCACTGTGAGATAACTGAAGAGAAGTCAGGGCACTATGGGTAATGCTGCTGATAAATAGCATTCAGCAGACATTAAGGCACTGTGATTATCTCTCCTGCACCGCGCCTCTCTCTCCCGCTATGCTAATTATTGTGTTGTCGCTCTGAGGGTTATTCCTTTTTCTTCTCTTTCCCCCCCCAACATCTCTCGTCGACACGACTTTCTCTATCCCCGGATCTGATATCACTTTGTTATCGAATCATCAAAACTGGCTTTTATCAGCTCGATCGCTGATGATTAAGTGAAGCGATAGCTGATGACTGACGACGATAGCATTAGCCGCGATCATAAATCTTGCGTCAGATGTCTGCTGCTGACAGCTCGCTGGGAGTTTTGCTTGATGTTTCCATCAGAATGATAAATGCAAAGATTAATTGGATTTGCTTTGACTTACATGTGTTAAATTGCCAACCGACGGCTGATCAAACAGGTGTCAAATCTGCTGAGAAGTACAGCAGTCGGAGAGTCTTTTTTAAAATCAAAGAACTAATGAGTGTGTTACAAAGCTACGATGTCCCAAGAGACTTCAGAGTCTAGTAGCTGTTAGACACGTCGCTGTTATTCTTTCGTTCGCAGCTGTCCCATATTTCATGTTGTCAGTTGGAGTGATGCACAGAAATGTGTCTGGCGAAATTATCCCCCCGACCCAACTAATGGCACCGGAGCCGTGACAGGTCGATTATAGCTGCAGCAACCGCATGAAGGACATCCCTGGGAAGGTTGGAACAGACAGATGTTTTACGGACAAACATTGCTTCAATCGGTATTTAGGCACGGCAAATACATTTCCATCCTAATTTTCATAAATTTCCATCTGTCCACCTCGAGCAAAAAATGTGCTTGTAATATTGAGAGATTGAGCAGAATCCATGGTTTCCATGGAGTCCATGGTTTCAGACAGCCGTAGATAAAAGCAGGCTTCTCCTTTTTATTATCTGCATTTGTAGTTTTACAATCTGAGTACTTACTTTTGTAATATTATTTATATTATGGTCAAACTTCAATATCAATGGCCTCAGCCTACATGGGGCGCACGCTCTTACTGGGTGAGCAAGAGCCCCCCCACGTCATCTACTTACGTTGCAATATTTTTTGTACTATGGCCACCTCACTGTACTTTACAATACTGCTTATATAATGCCACTTTGCATTCATGAAGTACTTTTTGCACATTATCTGTTTGTTGGTTTGCTTTTTACTGTGGAAAACTCCTTCTGTAACTAGGGAATTCCCCATAGTGGGATGAATAAAGTATTATCTAATATCATCTAATGTCTACTGTACATGGCACGGCTGCAGTCAAGACCAAGTCTAGACCAAGACCAGGACTAGTCGAGTCAAAGTCAAGACCAAGTCCAAAGAAGTTTGAGTCCAAGACAAGACCGAGTCCAAAAAGGTTTGAATCCAAGTCAAGACCGAGTCCGGGACAGAAAAAAGGTGTTATGTATGACAGTTTCAAGACAAGACTTTTGGGTTTCACTTTCCCTCCAATATTATTATCAACATAATAAAGAGACCTGGACTCGGTCGAGACCAAAAGCCATATTGGGCAAGACCAGTGGCCGAGACAAGTCTGAGTCCAAATACTAGCGAGTCCGAGACAAGTCCGAGACCATAGAAAAAAAACGGTCTCAAGTTCGGACTCAAGTCCAAGACCGGACTCGAGTACTACAGCCCGGGTACATGGTGACTGCTGATTTGTTGGCTGAAATGACAACAGTCTTAGTTATTTGTCTCTTATCAGCTGGAGCTTGCTAGCTCATGAAGCTAACATTGGCTCCATGAGTTGGAAACGCTGTTTCAGGCTTTTAATGTTCAAAGATGACACAATGCAAGCGGCCCGGGTTCGAGTCCGGCCACATGTCATGCCCTCTCTCTTCCCTTCCATTCCTGGCTGTCTCCCTTGATCTTAGATGATGCCAGAACATCATCTAAAAAAAGCCTTTGTGATAAAATTTACCAGTTAATTCAAATAAAGAAACACCATTGTTCCCGTTTGAGTCAGTTAAGTATGAAAAGGAAAAGTGTAAGGCCATAACCCCTTTGGGACAAAGGCTATGGTTGTGTGTTCACACTGAATAGGGGCAAACGGTGTGTCACAAACACGCAAAATTCGCAAAATGTGCACATTTTAAAGCTACGTTGTGTAACGTTTGTAGTCAAAATCGGTGTTGCCCGTTCACCAACTTGTCCTTATTTATGAATATTGACTACCACATACTGCACGTCTACACTCAAGCCATGACAATATAATGAACGACTCCTAGACTTAAAATATACAAAGCATCACTAAGTCAATAAATCAGATTATTAAAAATGTACAGGGTACTAACTCAAACATTTTCCATTGGGCACTGAAAACCTGCAGTAATGTCATTCATACAAAAGTTATGGGCCAGTGCTCAAATAAGCCAACCGGAAAAGTTACTGAATTGGAAATGAGAAAAAGTGGATAGAAATACAGAGAAATGTGTGTGTGTGTGTGTGTGTTAGGTAAAATCGTGTGGAAATTGGATGCCAGGCTTTGTAGATCCCAGTACCGTGATAACGCACACTCGATCCGCGTGTCATAAACACGTGCTCACAAGTCGTGACAGTTCAAAATGAGAAAACGCTGAACTCGACCAAAACAAACCGGCCCCAAAAAAAAAAAAAAAACGATTTGGATTTAAAGCTGCGAGAACTCAACGCTCCGATCAGATGAGTGGCAGGACCTGGGAAACACTCGACAGCCTTATTGACTTCTCCTGAGTCTGCATGTGACAATGCGGCTGTCAGTGCGAGACAAGGCAACGTTTTACATCCCACCAGAGGCGAGCCGGATCTTCGACGCCAAACGTCTTGAAATGAGCTCCGGCGACAAGCGAGCCCGCCCCCCCTCTGGTTGTTTCAATCACAGTCTCAGGCACAGGATTCTCTCTCCCGGGGGAGCCTGTTCTTCCTCGGGTGTTTGAAAATAAAGACACGTGAAAGGCTACTGGCGCTGCTATCTGAGGAAGGTGGTAAATGAACGCCGGTGGCGCTGGGAGCGCTGGCAAGGATTTGTCTCGCTGGCCCAATGTGGCGGTTCTGATCCGGCCTTAAGGGAGCTGCAGCTCAAGGCGGGATGGCATGGGAGAGCTGACACTTAACATGGACAGGGGCAGGATGGGGCAGACAGGGAAGGTCACAAGGTCCCCCTGGAAGTGTGTAGGTGTGTGTGTGTGTGTGTGTGTGAGTAGCAAGAAAGAGCTAGCGTCACAGGCAGAGGAGAGAGTTTGAGATTATACTGAGCACACGGTGCGTTTGTGTACATGTACTGTATTGTGTGTGTGTGTGTGTGTGTATGTGTGTGTGTTAAGAGGTAATAGAAGCTGACAATAGCGAGGTGCGTCCCCCAACTCCGAGTGGACTGACAAGGACATGTGACAGCATCCAGGCCAGCTCAACTGTCAGCGCCACTCACCGAAGAGCCACGCTGATGACAGCGGACAGCGGCCAAACACCACCTCTCACAGAACACACTAAACACACACACACTTATGTTTTTTTTTATATTTACAGCCTCCCATCAGAACAAATCTAATCTCTATGATGACAAAACGTCCACTTGCTACAGCCTGTCGCTTCTTTTCTGTGCTTCTAACCAGAGTTGGATTTTCAAAGCTTTTCAATAGGCGTTCGCTCAGGTATGGAGACACATCTCACACACACACACACAGGAAGGCATGCGTGGAACCGTCACTGCAGACGTAATGTGCATTGTTTAGCAGAAACAGAAGGGCGACAGGGCAAACAGCATGAGCAAGTGATGGCCTGGCATGGCTGAAGCAGACAGAGAAATTAAAAAGGAATTGACAAACAGTTTTAAAGCAAAAATATCCCCCAAAATAGCTGTTTCAGCCTCTCAAATGGGACTTTTCTCTGTCTGTTTCATAGCATTGCAAATTGAATGTGTTTGGGTTTTGGATCTTGAGGATAGAAAGAAAAGGAACTGATAAAAAATGAGTGAGAAATTGTGATGGGCATATTCACACTTCCTAACAACTCATAGAAAAAAATATTCATCAAATTTAGCTAGTAAATAATAAAAAATGCAAAACAAATATTGCTCTGATAGTATGAGCTAAAAGCATACTACATACTAAGGAAAGCTCATTGTGGGACTCGCTCTAGTGGAAGAACTTTTGCAGCAAGAGACTGTGTGTGTGTGTATATAAAAGAGACTTCAGATACAGTATTAGGGACCACTAAGGTCTATATAAAAGAGACTTCAGATACAGTATCAGGGGACCACTAAGGTCTATATAAAAGAGACTTCAGATACAGTATCAGGGGACCACTAAGGTCTATATAAAAGACGCTAATTTGCTAACTTTTTCCACCATGAGCTAATGGCCAAACTAGACGATGGAAGGCTGCAGCAGTAAAACAGTGTACAGAATTAAACAAAGCCAGGTTTTATTGCTTGTGTGTGTGTGTGTGTGTGTTTGTTGTATGGGGGCCAGCTGCTGGGTCTAGCCTTGTACTGCGAGGTCACTACACATCCTGACAGTCAGACTCAAACGCGATGAGCGTGGAGGGTGAGAGAACAGCGAGGGCCACTTCATAGCTCCATGGCGACAGATGCGAGTACCTATGACGACAGAGCTGACCCTTATGTTTGGACTTCAGGCATCACTTCAAGGAGGATCATCACAGACATTACAGTCAACAAGCTTTTCCCTGCTTGGCAACCCTCCACAGAATTTGAAATGTTAAAAGTAGCAAGTATTTAACAGTCACCGGTGTCTGCATGCACCAGAGATGTGTTTTTATTTCCCATCACCCACCCCTCCTCCGCTCAAGAGAAAAAAAAATGCCACTTGATTATGATTGCATTTTCCAATCTGATGGGATTCTTAACGAAAGCAAAGCCAGTCGGGTTTCTGTTTCATATGTTTTCAGGCACGCCGCAGGGCATCTCCAGCTGAGAGATGGTATCTGATGACAACGCATACACAGACACAGACACAGACACACACACACATTTCCATACACATGTGTCCATGTAGGAATGCACTCACATCCATGCAATAACAGTGCTATAGGTGGTAATCAAGACCGGAATAACAGAGTGTTTTCAGAGATGCAGGGTTAATTGTGCCACTGCCACTTGAAAGTCAGCAGGTTGCTGAGCTAATTAATGGAGCATGACCACTGTCCTCTGGCAAATCCCCCCCCCCACACACACACACACACACACACAAACACATTCACACAACCTTTAGGGGAGTGTGTGTGTGTGTGTCTGTGGGGTAATCAAGTGACATGCAGCTGCACACTCAACACCAGCCTCGATTGGCACCCACCCACCCACCCCACACCCACGCACGCGGGAACATTCACTCGTCACACACCCACACAGTCACATTCCAAGAAGCACACACACATGCACAGCAGCAAACAATCATTTCCCATTAGCTGACATGCAGCGGTGGCTGTAGGAGCTGGATCACCCCCTTTTTAGTCTGACGCACCCTCAATTAGTCCTTTATTGACCCCACCCGTCTGGGACTTTTAACCATTTCTCTATTACTTCTGACTAGGCCTGCACACTATGAGGAAAAATGATCTAATTGCGATTATAAGTATTCTCATTTACATTGAAAAATATTAAAATCTAAAAAAAAAAAAATATTGATTTATGATGTAATTTTTGCAAGGATCTGTACAAAAAAAAAGATGTTTTCTTTAGTCCGTAGGATACAATTTGTAGGCCAAGACGTCTCTGCAGCACCACAGTACTTCATTCAGAATGGTTTGACACATATTTTGCCTTTAACAAAAATGCCCCCCCCCCCTGCGATTTGAATATTGCGATTAATTGTGCAGCCCTACTTTTGACCATCTAGTGAAGTATTTTTCCACTTTTAGCTAGCTTTTTGAACATGTATTTATTACTTTTAGCGAATTATTTGAATTGTTTATCCATTACTTTTAACTTTTTTTTTTACCATTTGTCAAATACTCTTAGCTAACTATTTGTTATTAACTGTCCATTACTTTCATCTAACTATGTCTACCATGTATCCATTACTTTTGACTCACCATTTCTACCATTCATCAATTACCTTTAGCTAACTAATTATGCAATCATCTGTTACTTTAGCTAACTATTATAACTGTTTATCCATTACTTCTAGCTAACTATCCTAACTTCTCTAGTAGCTTGCTAACTATTAATGCAATTTTTATGTGTCAAACAAGAGGCAACCTCTGCTACTGAAAGAAGAAGCCAATGCACAAGTGCCAAAAGATGCAGTTCATCCAGTGGCCCCTTGAGGCTGGCTCCAAAAGGTCTACGGGGACCCCACATGTTAAAATCAAGGGGGTAAGCGGGCGTCCATGAAGCGTAGCTCCCATATTTCTCTACCATCCCAGAATGCTTGGACTAGCCAGACCCTCCCCCGCAGCGCTGTGGAAGAAGGTCTGACAATGCGAGACTACTGTGACAATTTCTAGATTTAAGATAAGCATAATATGCATCGATCTGGGATCCAATCTGGATGCAATGTTTTCTCATTCACGCAAAAAATGTCCATACACTTTGCCGATAAAATTATAATTTCTATTTTTAAGCCACAACACGATCTTTTCACATAGTACCCCGGGCCGTGGGGTATTAGTACCCCTAGATAGGAATCCATGCAGCACACCATGGTGACTCTTCAGTCTACAAGAAAGCTACTTTAAAGTAACTGAACTCATTTGGTTATGGCACTAACTGACAGACATCAAGACTTATGGTTGAAGCAGAGTTCCACAAACACCATCCGATGCTTCTTTGGGGCAGCACGTGTCTCCACAATCCTTGAACCAGGTCACCTGTGCTCATCTGAGAGGCACTTGTGGTCATAGGACCACTGCTCTAATTCCAACGCACTCAGGTCCATTACAGAATACACAAACATTTGCACACACATACAGTATAATAACCCTGGCGTGTGTGTGTGATAAGAAGCAGGGAGGGGGCGGGGGTCAATGTCAGAGGCTGGTATCCTTGTGGCGTGATGAGCGGGCGGGCTGCTGACACAACCATGATTATACAGGACCAGCTTGACCTGGAACACCACCACGGAAAACAGACACAGTCACACACAGTCTCTCACACACACACATACACACACACACGGTTGTTTCACTGCGAGAGGTATAAAATGGGACAAATAGCAGGTTGGGAAACATACCAGGGCCAGATGGGACACAAGCAGCACATACACCTGTTCAAATAACACAACCTGTCGGCAGACGAAAGCCTGCGGTGCCCGACATGAATAGCACCCTTGTTTTCCATCATCAGGACACACTGTCATTATGAATCACTGGAAATGAGCATTAAACAGGGAAGTCTCTGTAATGCCCATTAGCGTGATATTAGATTTCCGATCCATGCTGGATAGAAAACTGGAGCTGAATGCCTGCGATTGCGGGTTTGGGCCAGGCTGCACAGGCAATTTACAAAAGTGTGTGCAAAATAAGGCTCACTTCATTCTGCGTTTGCCGAAATGATGATGAACTGGTCCTTTAAAAACAGTGGTTCCTGCCTTTCAAGAAACCTCACGGGTGGGGCGGGGGCTTTCCCTTCCAGCGAAGTGACTATCTGACACCAACCCAGTTTCCAAATGACTATAATTTTGCTTTTAAGCTGACCCAGAATCATAATTCATTATCAGCAACGCTGAGAGAGAATGAATCGGGGACTCCGAAAAATTACTTATAAAAGCCATCAGTGGTCTGACAAGGGTAGTAAATCTTGGCTTGCACTCAGGTGTGACTGCATTGTGCGAATCAGGTGTTAAATTTGGAATTAGCTGCTTGCTGGCTAACAACACATACATCACACTAATGCAGTTCTGTCATTGCTGTGCTCGCCCTTAATCAGGGCGCATCTGTGTTCTGATGAGGCGCCTCAGCTCTCTATGATGATAACACACACACACACACAGACACAGACACAGACACACACACACACACACACACACACACAGACACACACAGACACACACACACACACACATATACATATATAGCAGAAGTCCCCAGAAACCTAATGTTTGCATTGGACTCTCCTGTATCGTTAGCAGATCTGTGTGACAGACAGTCTGTTGTCTCGCAGGTTTTTAAAGATTATTGTTTTGGAGCATCTTAGGGGTTTTTCTTGTACAGGACAGCTGAAGACATGAAAGGGGAGGGGGGGGGGGGGGGGGGGGGGGGGGGGATGACGTGCAGCAAAGGGCCACAGGTCGGAGTCGAACCCGGACCCACTCTGTCGAGGCGTAAACCTCTATATATGCGCGCCAGCTCTACCAACTGAGCTATCTGGGCGCCCTTCATGCAGGTTTTTGTGGCTCCGTGTGCTCTAATGCAGAGATCATCAGGGGGCCCCCTAGGGGGACCTCAAAGTTACTGCAGAGGGGGGGGCCACCAAATTCTTGTTAATTTTCTTAAAGTAAAAACATAAATAAAAAATGAAAACGTCTTAAAAAAGGTGCCCTGCGACACAAAACCGTTTTAACTTGAATATTTTGAAATAAAGCAGGTCCATATGTGTGTGTGTTATGTGGT
Source organism: Etheostoma spectabile (assembly GCF_008692095.1). Lineage (NCBI taxonomy): Eukaryota > Metazoa > Chordata > Actinopteri > Perciformes > Percidae > Etheostoma > Etheostoma spectabile. Next base: position 20,289,830 of record NC_045754.1, read on the forward strand.
GAATGTGAAGATGAGCTGCTACCTCCTCTGTCTGATGTCATGCTGCCTGAGCTCATAAATGTTCATGAGCTGGGTAACGGATGCTGATAGCCAGGCTCTCATTGGCTAGCTGTTAGCCAATCAAGCAGCTTAGCTCGTTGAATATGAGATGAGAACCGAGTGTTCCTGCAGGCTTTCTATACTACGGTAGAATGGCTTGAAACAAGGTAACCACGGTAACCAAGTTACAGAGTCCATGGTAGAACTTCAGACAATACCACACAGTAATGAAATACATGTGTCAGGGCATCTTTAACATGAATCCAACATCATATTAGCAAACATAAATCCGTCTAATGGTGAAAAAATAGACAATAATGCTAGGTAGGCCCTTTAGGTAAGGTAGTCACTAAGCCCATCGCCGATACAGTTCATCCTAAGTGTGCCACATTTATGTTGTTTAACATTAAAACATGATTTATAAAAACATGTAAATTATAATTTAATAGCGCAGTATCCTGTAAACTAAAAATGTATGAAAAACTTCAGGCCGCCCACATGTTATTGTAGGCCCAGTTTAATACGCAACTTAATTGTATACAATATATGTAAGGGGGGGGGGGGGGGTCCGTGCTCCGTCTCTCTTTCAGTGAAGGGGTCCCCCCCTTAAAAAAACTTTGAGGACCCCTGCTCTAATGGACTATCAGAGCTGGATCTGGGTTTACTGGAGTTCATGTACCATTGTCATTCAGTTGCACAGACTGCTGTTGAGTGTAATGCTGAGAGGGCAGAGGGAGTGTGACATTCAGGACACAGGTCCTGTACAGGCGCTGCAGCAGCTGGTACAGAGCAAAGTCGGATTTTAGTCTACGTGATCTCGCGAGATCTCGTGGGTCCTCGGGACTTCAGCTGTCAGTCATGGCCACAGCCGTTCCGCAACAAATCCCCAGCCGTTGGACCGGTGGAAATTAGGAGTTAGGATTGGTCCTCGAGAAGCGGTTCCAACTTGTTTCTGTATTGGAATCGTTTGGAATCGTTCATCAGTTCCAAATTTAACAAGTGGAAGTTTCGGTTTTACGTGGCGCCATCGTAGTTCCAGGCCCTTGTTGTGTTGCAGCCACGAAGCACACAAAGTGCGCTCTAAAGTGTGGCTTTATTTGACGTTGAAAAAGCCCGATGAAACTGTAAAACACCACTGAATCAAAAAAAAAAAAAGTCCTCTTATCAGTGAAAATGCATGTGACCCAAATCCACCCCCTTAAAAAAATAATCGGAATTGAGAATTGTTATGAACCAGAATCGAAAGGAAGAATTGGAATCAGAATGGTTGAAATCAAAAGGATGCCCAACCTTAGTGCTATAGCGGTCTTGATTGCAGTGGGTGTGTGTGATGTGTGTGTGTGTGTGTGTGTGTGTGTGTGGTGTGTGTGTGTGTTGGGTGGGTGTTGTGTGTGTGTGTGGGGGGGGGGGGGCTGAACCTTATATCTGACCCCAGGCCTTTTCATATTTACTCAACCTGGATTTCAAGCTTAAAATGTCAACGGGACCATCCTTTTGGCATAGTCCAAATTACACGTGAGTAATTGGGTTGAAATTACAAATGATGTGTCCTGTTTATTGATAAATTTCCAACTATTTTTTTTTTGTTTTTACCACTAGAATTGAAAAAGGGAGCAGGGCTCAGGCACGGAAAAATTTGAAATTACAAAAATGAAAGAGTGAATCTGCCAGCGAGCAGAAAATAACACCATGTTACAGGGACATGATTGTTTTACAGGTGCATTTTGCATATGGCTGTGTCTACAAAAGACCTAATTATTTTTGATGTCCTTATTAAATCTGTTTTACTGGGAATCTTTCAAGAAAATGAAAAAAAATAAAATGGAAAAAGCAAAAAGACCGTGCACTGCTTTCCCCAAATAACCACCCTACCATATCCAAAGAGGAAAACACAAGCCCACAGCCCCCCCCCCCCCCCCCCCCCCCCCCCCCCCCACACACAGTTACAAAAAATGCCTTTTAAAAAGAGGATACATTTCATTCTTTACAAGCCTTTTCTTGGCTTTTAACCTCCTCTGCACAATGTTTTAGCTTGTATTCGGTCATATTGTTGTTGGTTTTTTTAATAATGTGTGAGCACCAAACTCAACTAATAAGCAGATGTGAATGTTCAGACCTGTAGCGCCTCCAAAAATCCCCTCATAGTCTGGGCCATTGTTCAGCAACTCAAAACAAGCCTTTTTCACTTCATCGGGGGTGTAACGGTTTGAAGCGGTGTTAAAACGGGGTTTTTATCACAAGTGCCTCTCCCAAATGACCGTCTTTGATGTCTGGTACGGGACTTTTTTTTTCTCCAAGCACAGCTTTGTGATTCATGTCTGGCAAAAAAGAAAAAAAAAAAAACACTATTTTGTTGCAGCAGGAGGTGTGACACAGAAATCTGTCTGACGAAAAGCATGCTGCTTCATTTGTACGCCACGTTTGTACAACTCGCCTCTGATTTAGTCTATATGGTGCAACAATGCCGGGACCCAGGTTCTGTTCAAAGGTAATAGAAAGACCAAAAAAGGAATTGGATTCCCACTAATGGAAACATGGGAGTCGTGTGTTAAGTCTGTCCCAGAGTGTCTCCAGCCCATGGATACCAACAAAACAAGGCCAGAAAGCCAGTTTCTGACCTGGATATCCTTCAATTTCACTGACGGGGGGGGGGGACATAGTACAATTGGCAAGCATAATGGGTGTCAAAATAAGTTTTTCTTGGCTCTGCGATGGCTTCCCTGAAAAAGTATTCAGTTTACATTCTGTGTTAGCGGGGCACAAAATGAGAACCAATGACAAAGAGTCCTTCGTTTCACAGAGACGATCCTATCACCCCTCAATAGATTGGAGCCTGGCAAAAATTCATCATTTAATATGCATCATTTTCAGGTTTATAATTGTATTTAGAGGTTATTTCCGACTAGTTTTACATGATTTCATTTTCAAAAAACACCATTTACACACTGTTGGAGCTCTTTTCACCTTGCTCTCTGTTTTAGCTACAGAGTTAGACATCTTAACTCTGTTCCATCTTTGTTGGAAGTCGCACATGCTCAGTACCTAGGTAAGGACGATAAAGTGCTGCATAGTTGTCCACAGAGGGCGCTGACATCGTCCCTGTTGGCAACACGACTTTTATTATTTTTAGTTGTGTTTTTGTGCGAGGACTTTAAGTTTCATATCTTCAGTTTGAATTTTAGACTTTATTTATCAGAACTTTAATATGTTTTGATGTTCCGCTGTTCTGTTGTGACAATAAAAAAGATTACTATATTATTTTAATGAGAACTCGTTGACTACAAATAACTGTTAGGGATGTGTTCATGTTTTTTTTCAAGCGATATATCGGAATATTGGATTTTTAAATACACAAATGTTTCAGTAGCGTCCTTTAAAAATTCTTATCGGTCGGGCTTTGAATAAAATTGAATGAATTAAAAAAAACTGTGAAAAATACCAACAACCTCTGCGACGATGGCTTCTTCCTGTGAATGTGGACTTAATCGCTGACCCTGAACTCCCTTCCTCATGTCTCCGTCATGCAGCCGAATGGATCAAGTGCCGTTGGATCCCATTTCATGGCTGATTTGTACATAATGATGCTGTCTCGTCTAAGAAGTTGGTCGAGCTGAATGGCTTTGTTAGTTTGCGGGGCGAAACTCATTACTAGTGGGTATTGTTACCAGCAGACTAAGCTTATTACCCTGCCAGGAAGATGACATGAATCACTTGTTTAGGAATTAGGGCAATAATGAGCGGCGGCGGCAGGAAGTGCGCTTGTCTTGTGGCGCATGTTATTGGTTCAACTTTATTAAACTGTGTCTTCTTTGCATGCAGAGGTGTTGCATACAGCAGAGGAAAGTCACCCAACGCTTTTCTTCTCTGCTTGTGAGCTTGGCTGCAGATTCGGGTCAGAGCGTGTCGTTGGGATGGTTCATTTTAACCGCCAGGTATTATGCGGCCATCATTTCAGCCATACGCGCAGGAAAGGCTCATTCCTTTTGCAAGGTGATTTAACATTTGAATAGAGGCCTGTTCTGCACAGATGACCTAGTTACCTTTTTACTCCTGAGAGCACACGCTTTTCAATATGAAGGTTGCAGTGACTCATGGACATAAAATGCTGTCGGGCATAAAAGTGAAATGCTATGGTTAGGGCTCATGTGTTGACCGGAAAGTGATGCTTATGCTTTAGCGTCTTTATCTGCTTCCCAATGCAGATCTTGGTTTCCATTTCTGTCTCGCCTGTGTGCATAAATGCGGAGGATTCATCGTTAGGTCCTAAAGACGAGGCACGGCCCTTGTTCGCTCGTCAGCTGTTCGCGCCTACCAGGCGCCTCAGAGAGCGAGTCTGCTGTCTGAATATGCCGCCGATCAAAGGAGGAAAAACTGTCAACCCGCAGTCTGAGCCTTTGAAAGTTCATCTCGTTCTCCTCCTCTGACGGAGGGTGACTTGATTTTGTTGTAAGGGCGGCAACGTTCTTTGCAAATCTCGAAAAGGTCTCCCAATTAATAACATTGTCAAACACATTACAGGGGTGTCACAATGTCTGCCTCGGCTTGTTTATGAACTCTATTCGAGCCTCAGTGTAAAGATTAGGCTGTGGGTCAAAAAGAAACTACAAACCCCAGTCTGGTGCTTTACCCTAGCCTAGCGGAGGTTTTGGGGAGATAAGGCACAAGAGGAAGACAGAGGGAGGGAGGGTGGGGGGGGAGGGTTGGGGGGGGATAGGAGCGCTGTAAGACGCAGCCATGGGGGAATGGTATCGGCCTCAATTATGACGGGCAGTGGAGCGCTGCTCAGGAGCAAGATGAGTTGAGAGCCGGCCTCGGCGGAAAAGTCAGCGGCTGATAGCTGATAATCCCCAGGATGAACCGGTGCAGACCGGTCACAGACGAGCCGTCCCAGGGTAGGTGTGACACTGCCGGCAGTGGTGCATACGGATGTGCAGCATAATAATGCAGCGAATGAGTAGATTTTTTTTTTTTTTTTTTTTTTTTTGTGGGATGAAGTTGAAGGAGTGGGTAATATTTAGGACTGGGGACCCAACTTGGATACTTTGTAGGCGCCGAGTGAGCCAATGCTTTTTGTGCCGAGATCTAATAATGCTCGTGATTGGCTGTCTAACGGTACACATTCTGGAGACATGGAGGGAAAACGCCCTACGTTACACGTGTGTGTCGTATTTTGAGGAGCTTGACTACAGTGTGCGTCACATAGTTGTAAAAGAGCAAAACAAAATTGTAATTTCCTTTGTTTACATTGATTTTATGAAATTGGTTTGGAATAACGCATCGCTCAGGAACCGGTATTGAATTCCAGGTATCGGGTACCGTTATCGGTACCAGCAGATTAGCGGCTCTGGGTCCAGAGCGTCATGTCATGCTTTTTGGTTTTCCTTTTTAGGGGTCCAAGGCGAGGATGCGTGCACCGCGGTATCGCAAGGCGATACGCGGTTCACAAAGCAGGGCTGTGGAACCCTATTGTTTTCGCTAGGTTTCCTCTTCTTCCTTCTTCTCATTATTCTTCTCCGATAAAAGTGGTGCTGCGCCTAAACCGTAATGGTGGCGACGCGCCATTTCAGGACTGGTCCGAAAGTCCGCAAAGACCTCAGCCAAAAAACGACCCACTTCACCACAGGTGGCGCTATGCAGAGAAAAAAAACGTTTGGCCCTATAACTCCCAAACCTACCTCGGAAATTTAAAAACCTACATCCACGCGGTCCCTGGATCCTAATGAATCTCGTGATATAGGCCACGCCCATTTCCGCCTAGACTTTTATGCGTGAAAAATCGCGATTTATCGAAAACCTACTTTTTCTAACTCCTCCGAGACCGTGCAATGGATCTGCACGAAACTTGGCACATAGCATCTCCAGACCGACCTGACAAAAGTTTGCATAAAGATTTTTTATAGGATAAAAATTGCGTGCGTTACGCGCAAACAAAGTTTAGTTGCTAGCTATGAAAACATTGCCTTTGCCATATCTCGGCCAAAATAAATCCTATCAAAGCGAAACTTTAGAATATTCTTTGCTATGACCCTCCGAGGCTCTGAAACAAATTTCACGAACATTGGCCGCTAGGGGGCGCTACAAATACAAAAAAGTGTGCTTTTCATGAACGTACTTGGCCATATCTCGGCGAAAATACGTGGTATCAACACCAAACTTGGGGTCATTGGTGGCATGCCGCACGGAAGCTTTTACCAAATTTGGTTACGATGGGCCATTAGGGGGCGCTATAATCAACGTTTGTTGGTTTTGTGGACATAGTCAATGCATTAAATGGGGAATTTGCAATTGCAATATCTCTGCCACAGTAAATGCTTCAAAACCAAACCGGTAATGATTGTTTCGCCACCGCCCGGAGGTCACTGCCAAATTTGGTAAAGAGCAGGCCCTTAGGGGGCGCTCTAACAACATAGAACATTTCCCCGGGTCGCTGGGACGACTGGGCGGGGAGGCTTGGACCCGTTGAAAATGCGTGCAGTTCTAGTTCTTATTGTATACGTATATCTTTTTTGTGCACGTTATAGGTTTTGCAAAGTGAAAAAGCCCAATGCCCCCCTCAATTGGACTTACCATCTCCAACAGAAACCACAGTTCACAAACTGTCCCAACGGCCTCTATTGTAGTCCAGCTTTTACTTCTCTGATGAACCTGCGTCACTTTGAACACACGTTTAATGCTCGCCTAGCTGCTAGCATAGCACACTCTCATACTCTGCTTCTGACTGGCATTAGTCCTTACCTAGGTACTGTCAGGGCCTCATACTCTGCTTCTGGCTGGCTAGTAGTCCTTACCTAGGTACTGTCAGGGCCCTCTACTCTGCTTCTGACTGGCTAGTAGTCCTTACCTAGGTACTGTCAGGGCCCTCATACTCTGCTTCTGACTGGTAGTATCCTTACCTAGCTACTGTCAGGGCCCTCATACTCTGCTTCTGACGACTGTAGTCCTTACCTAGGAACTCTCAGGGTCCTCATACTCTGCTTCTGATGGCAGGA
>NC_045754.1:20296882-20306360 GCF_008692095.1 Etheostoma spectabile
ATGAGGCCCTGACAGTACCTAGGTAAGGACTAATAGCCAGTCAGAAGCAGAGTATGAGAGTGTGCTATGCTAGCAGCTAGGCGAGCATTATAACGTGTGTTACAAAGTGACGCATGTTCATCAGAGAAGTAAAAGCTGGACTACAATAGAGCCGTTGGGAGCAGTTTGTGAACTGTGGTTTCTGTTGGAGATGGTAAGTCCAATTGAGGGGGGCATTGGGCTTTTTCACTTTGCAAAACCTATAACGTGCACAAAAAAAGATATACGTATACAATAAAGAACTAGAACTGCACGCAGTTTCAACGGGGTCCAAGCCTCCCCGCGCCAGTCGTCCCCAGCGACCCGGGGAAATGTTCTATGTTGATTAGAGCGCCCCCTAAGGGCCTGTCTTTACCAAATTTGGCAGTGAGCCTCCGGGCGGTGGGCGAAACAATCATTACCGGTTTGGTTTTGATAGCATTTACTGTGGCAGAGATATTGCAATTGCAAATTCCCCATTTAAATGCATTGACTATGTCCACAAAACCAACAAACGTTGATTATAGCGCCCCCTAATGGCCCATCGTTACCAAATTTGGTACGAAGCTTCCGTGCGGCATGCCAAACAATGACCCCAAGTTTGGTTGTTGATACCACGTATTTTCCGCCGAGATTGGCCAAGTACGTTCATGAAAAGCACACTTTTTGTATTTGTAGCGCCCCCTAGCGGCCAATGTTCGTGAAATTTGTTTCAGAGCCTCGAGGGTCATAGCAAAGAATATTCTAAGTTTCCTTGATAGGTTATTTTTTGGCCGAGATATGGCAAGGCAATGTTTTCATAGCTAGCAACTAAACTTTGTTTGCGCTAGCACGCAATTTTTATCCTATAAAAAATCTTATGCAAACTTTGTCAGGTCGGTCTGGAGATGCTATGTGCCAAGTTTCTGCGTGAGTCCATTGCACGGTCTCGGAGGAGTTAGAAAGTAGGTTTCGATAAATCGCGATTTTTCACGCATAAAAGTCTAGCGGAAATGGGCGTGGCCTATATCACGAGATTCATTGGATCCAGAACGCGTGGATGTAAGTTTTTAATTCTTTCCGATGTACGTTTGGGAGTTATAGGGCCAACGTGTTTTTTCTCTGCTATAGCGCCACCTAGTGGTGAAGTGGTTCAGTTTTTTTGGCTGAGTCTTTGCGGACTTTCGGACCAGTCCTGAAAATGGCGCGTCGCCACCATGTACGGTTTAGGCTGCAGCACCACTTTTATGCAGAAGAATAATGAAGAAGAAGGAAGAAGAAGGAAACCTAGCGAAAACAATAGGGTTCCACAGCCCTGCTGTGTGAACCGCGTATCGCCTTGCGATACCGCGGTGCACGCATCCTCGGGCTTGGACCCCTAAAAAAGGAAAAGCCAAAAAGCATGACATGACGCTCTGGACCCAGAGCCGCTAATCTGCATGGTACCGATAACGGTACCCGATACCTGGAATTCAATACCGGTTCCTGAGCGATGCGTTATTCCAAACCAATTTCATAAAATCAATGTAAACAAAAGGAAATTACAATTTTGTTTTGCTCTTTTACAACTATGTGACGCACACTGTAGTCAAGCTCCTCAAAATACGACACACACGTGTAACGTAGGGCGTTTTCCCTCCATGTCTCCAGAATGTGTAACGTTAGACAGCCAATCACGAGCATTATTAGATCTCGGCACAAAAAGCATTGGCTCACGGTCGGCGCCTACAAAGTATCCAAGTTGGGTCCCCAGTCCTAAATATTACCCACATTCCTTCAACTTCATCCCACAAAAAAAAAAAAAAAAAAAAAAAAATCTACTCATTCGCTGCATTATTATGCTGCACATCCGTATGCACCACTGCCGGCAGTGTCACACCTGACCCTGGGACGGCTCCGTCTGTGACCGGTCTGCACCGGTTCATCCTGGGGATTATCAGCTATCAGCCGCTGACTTTTCCGCCGAGGCCGGCTCTCAACTCATCTGCTCCTGAGCAGCGCTCCACTGCCCGTCATAATTGAGGCCGATACCATTCCCCCATGGCTGCGTCTTACAGCGCTCCTATCCCCACCCCAACCCTCCCCCCCCCACCCTCCCATCCCTCTGTCTTCCTCTGTGTGCCTTATCTCCCCAAAACCTCCCCGGGCTAGGCTAGGAGTAAGCACCAGACTGGGGTTTGTAGTTTCTTTTTGACCCACAGCCTAATCATTAACACTGAAGGCTCGGAATAAGAGTTCATAAACACAGCCGAGGCAGACATTGTGACACCCCTGTAATGTGTTTGACAATGTTATTAAATTGGGGAGACCTTTGTCGAGATATTGCAAAGAACGTTGCCGCCCTTTACCAGAAATCAAAGTCACCCTCCGTCAGAGGGAGGAAGGAAGCGAGATGAACTTTCAAAAGGCTCAGACTGCGGGTTGACAGTTTTTCCTCCTTTGATCGGCGGCAATGTCAGACAGCAGACTCGCTCTCTGAGGCGCCTGGGTAGGCGCGAACAGCTGACGAGCGGGAACAAGGGCCGTGCGCTCGTCTAGTAGGGAAAACCTAACGATGAATCCTCCGCATTTATGCACACAGGCGAGACAAGAATGGAAACCAAAGATCTGCATTGGGAACAGCAGATAAAGACGCTAAAGCATAAGCATTCACTTTCCGGTCAACACATGAGCCCGTAACCATAGCATTTCACTTTTATGCCCGAACAGCATATTATGTCCATGAGTCACTGCAACCTTCATATTGAAAAGCGTGTGCTCTCAGGAGTAAAAAGGTAACTAGGTCATCTGTGCAGAACAGGCCTCTATTCAAATGTTAAATCACCTTGCAAAAGGAATGAGCCGTTCCTGCGCGTATGGCTGAAATGATGGCCGCAATAATACCTGGCGGTTAAAATGAACCATCCCAACGACACGCTCTGACCCAGAATCTGCAGCCAAGCTCACAAGAGCAGAGAAAGAAAAGCGTTGGTGACTTTCCTCTGCTGTATGCAACACCTCTGCATGCAAAGAGAGACACAGTTTAATAAAGTTGAACCAATAAACATGCGCCACAAGACAAGCGCACTTCCTGCCGCCGCCGCTCATTATTGACCTAATTCCTAAACAAGTGATTCAATGTCATCTTCCTGGCAGGGTAATACAGCTTAGTCTGCTGGTAACAATACCCAGACTAAGTAATGATGTTCGCCCCGCAAACTAACAAAGCCATTCAGCTCGACCAACTTCTTAGACGAGACAGCATCATTATGTACAAATCAGCCATGAAATGGGATCCAACGGCACTTGATCCATTCGGCTGCATGACGGAGACATGAGGGAATGGAGTTCAGGGTCAGCGATTAAGTCCACAGTCACAGGAAGAAGCCATCGTCGCAGAGGTTGTTGGTATTTTTCACAGTTTTTTTTAATTCAATTCAATTTTATTCAAAGCCCGACCGATAAAGAATTTTTAAAGGACGCTACTGAAACATTTGTGTATTTAAAAATCCAATATTCCGATATATCGGCTTGAAAAAAAACATGAACACATTTCCCTAACAGTTATTTGTAGTCAACGAGTTCTCATTAAAATAATATAGTAATCTGTTTTATTGTCACAACAGAACAGCGGAACATCAAAACATATTAAAGTTCTGATAAATAAAATGTCTAAAATTCAAACTGAAGATATGAAACTTAAAGTCCTTCGCACAAAAACACAACTAAAAAATAATAAAAGTCAGTGTTGCCAACAGGGACGATGTACAGCGCCCTCTGGTGGACAAACTATGCAGCACTTTATCTGATTATTTATCGCGATATTCCATGATATTGGATATTCTCCTCATTGGACCACTGGAGAGCTGACCCAGCTTGGCCTCGGTAAGGTTAAGGATCACGTTGCGTAACACAGCTTGTGGCTTCTCACTGCGCGCCACAGAGGTAGAAGGAGGGAGGGAGGGTGGGAGGCAGGAGTGGGACCCACCAGCAGAATGCTTCGCCGCTAGTCAGCGGGCGCGGGGGAAGACAAATTACCAGAGGAATGACTGGAGAGTAAGGCGAGCTTCCCATTCCCAGCCTCCTCCAGATGGACATAATTAAACCATTAGCCGGCGAGTGGGGGCTGATGACTCCATCAGGACCCATTTTGGGCTTAAATAAATGGCGGAAAATAAAGCTGCGTTCAAAATTGCAGCCCGCTTGTTCACGCGCCGTTTACCAGCAGCGTGCAAGAAACCAAACGGGGAAAAAAGACGGAGTGGGGTGTTTTTCCATATTCATCCGTTTTTCTGCCTACTTTCTTTTTTATTCCATGACAGAAGGACTTTTTTCTTTTATCTCTGAGGAACTTAGGCAGCCCTTACGGTCTTAAACAAGGGTGATGATTTAAGATGCAACACCCAGGGATGAGACCTGACGGGCTCTCACTCTCCCTCCCCGGTCTAGTTTATCTGCCCTCAGCTGTCCCGTATATCTGTGCACAGAGAGCCTGGTGGCGGGAATCAGGCCCGCCATCATTCACTCTGTCCGAGTCTCTTGGAGCCTCTGCGACTAATCCCACAAGTGCAATCACTGCCACAGTGGCGTGCATTTCCTCCCTTTATCTGACGCCTCATAGCGGCCGCTTCAGTGGTAAGACGTCCATCTGTAGGGGGTGTAGGAAATGGGTGGACGAAGACAGAAAAGGAGAGATTGCTGCGAGGAGAGTGCATTTTGTCGAAGCGGTGACCTGAGTTGTTGCACTCTCCCTTGCTATCCTTACCATCTGACTTCAGGGGCATTATTCAGACACTTTGACGGATAAGAAAAATAAACGTGAAATAGCTAAGATGAAAAGAACCGCGCAGGGGCTCCAGGAATTCATCACCCTGTGAGAATGAAATAATGGCCGATCGTAAATTCTCCCCGATCACAGCAAACGTTACATATATATATATATCTCAAAAAGGCAATTTGTTGTGAGCTGATCTCCAAGATGTCAGCACCGCTTTGCACACAGCAGCAGCTGAATCATGGGAAATGTTGTTTTCCTTTCTCCCAGGCTAAATGACAGGGTGCCCTCCCCAGGTCACCGTGAAATTGAACCAGGAATTAGCTCTCCAGTGTGAAGAGCAAAGTGCAGCTATTTACCTGCCTCTCCAGGTCCTTCCATCTTTCCTACACCAACAGGTAATACAAAAGCAGCTGTGACTTTCTTTTGACTCTCATTTTTTCTGCCTCACCCCAAACTAGCTTTCTCTCTCTCTGTGTACATCACAAACATCTCTAGTGTTTCTCTCTCTCTCTCTGTCTTCTCCCTGACAATGAAATAAAGTGACACCAATCTCGGGGGTCCCTCGACGCCAAAAACACAGCTGTGTGGCTGTCCCACTTTCCTGCCATCGAACCCACCGCCTGCCAGTTAGTTCCACCGAAAAACCCCGCATTTTCTCTCTCTCTCTCTCTCTCTCTCTCGTCACTCACTTTACCGGAGGACGGCGGCGTCAAAGATAAGGGCTAAACAAAAAGTCAACATTCCAGCGAACAGCTGTTCTGTATCGCTGCTCGCTCGCTCGGGTGCACCATTTTACGTTTGACTTCTCTGCCAGCGTCAGGGGGGACGCCACTTCGAGCTGCTATCGTGTGGCTACGCTGCGAGGCTTCCAAAACGCCCCTTGTTGAATTCAAAAACGCAGCAGATGCTGCAGACAGCACTTTGTGATGTTACAAAGAGCCCACGTCTGACATGAACGGCAAGGTGTTAACTGATACAACAGCTTACTTGGATTGCTGTACATAGGGCAAGGCAGCGTCAAGTCTGTACACGGGGGGGGGGGGCACACCTGTATTTTGCTATAAATTCTAATGAAGTTAGTGATTCCTTATTGATGCCTGTGGTAGGGGGGTTAGGCGTCGGCGTCAACCACAGAACAACAGGGATTAGCTATTAGACATGATGCTCGGATGAGACTACACAGTATCACGCTGATAATTACCCTCTCCAACAGATGTGGGGTCTAACAAACAAATATGAGCATCTTGCATGATCATTTTTTACCAAGTGTAGTTTCTCTGGTTTGACAATGTCTACAACATCCTATTCCACAGTTGTTGACATTCCTAATTGGGGTTGCAAAGGGTTGGGTCTTATGTAGTCTTGCATTGTTGGACCGTCCTCCACAGCGCTAAGGAGGAGGATTCTGGCGAGTCCACACAGCATTCTGGGATGGGAGAAAAACCTGCTCTGGTTTATTGGCATTTCTTTAACCCTCCTGTTGCCCTCGGGTCAAATTTGACGCCTTTAAAAATGTCTATATATGAAAAATGAGTTTCTTTTTAACCAAATTACCACAAAAAGATGGATTGGATTCCTTACAACGCTCTTTGCAAATACAATTGATCACTTTCATTCCTGACTAAACTCATCTGTATGTTCCTCTGATCTTAACTAGTAGTCAAAAGAAATTCCTAATTTCTGCTTTTTTAATTCAAATATTAGGTACAATTCTTTATAAATGAGGGTTATTGAACGTGAACTCAAAAAAGTAGTAGAACTAGTGGTAGTAGAGTGGTGTTGGTGAAAACTAAAAATAAAGTCTGAAAAAAAGGACAAAAATGTCAAATATTTGTCTGTTTTTTTAACCCGGGAGGACAACACAAGGGTTAAACCAATCACAACTGTCATGGGCGTGGCTAAGCGCCGGGCGGAGCCACGGTGCCGCTGCAAAATAGCCTCGGGAAGGCACTTGTTTTGGTGGATTCAGCAACACACTCTTCCTTCACATGTACACATCATTTGCCAGCATCCCATTAAATAGGAATTCAGTCCAATTCCGGACTGCAACTAATGATTATTTTCATTGTCGATTAATCTGTCGAGCAAGCTGTATCATCAGAATTGCATTAGATAAAAGAGGCACGCCGCGGGCAAAATGTACTGAGCTCAGTGTTTTGTTTCCACATGCTCAGCAGTTGCAGTTGCGGCTGAGTGTTAATTTTGACACACTGTCACAACAGCAGCAGACTCTCCCGAAGGGACCACAGGCATCGCCGAAGACCCAGGACCCCCCCACTCTGAAGCCCAACCACCAGCCACGCAGAGCACGTGTGGGGGAAGATACCGGCTGTCATGTTCAAGCTGAGAACCAGCAAGGAGAAGCCTTAGCCTTCTCCCTCCATCGCCCTCACAACCCTCTAATAATCACTGACACTCGTCCCCTCCTCCTCGCTCATCCGACGCTCCAGCGAAACCAGCAATCGGCCTCAAATCAGCCAAACATAATCCCGCCATCCTCCTCGTTTTCCCGTCCACGGCGCCAACTTGTACGGGAAAGACAACAGGGGCAGAACAAAGGAGGTGGTAGACTCGCTGGTAGCCACTGTGCTTCCTCTGGTGTCAGAGAGGAGCGGTGTTTAGCACAGTCAACTAGCACCATGCCGTCTCTATTGTTCTGTGTAATTGCACTCAATGGACCTTGAGAAGTACACAGGCTGCAGACGCTGCTCCTCTCTGTTATGACAGCTGTCTTCACGGACACTGAAAAAGTAACGCATCCATAGCAAGCCACATTTGAGCCGCCTTAAAAAAACCAAAAACAATCCGTTGGCCTTTTTCCTATGCGCTCAGTCAGCCCTACTCTCTCCCTTTCCTGCAGTTCCCCTGCTCCGACGCTCCTCTTCATCCATCAAACTGTCGCTCTCTAAACTGGGGGAGCTCGTCACCCCGGTGCTTAACCCCTCTCCTCATCCTCTGCTCAACCATCCACCCTCCACCTCTCTTTCACCCTTCTTTCCATTTCTTTCTGTCACACCTGCCCTGGATGGCTTTTATGGCTTTAGTCCCGATTCGATTCATTTTTTTGGATTGCAATTTTCAATTATTCAATTATTATCTAATGACCTCTCTCTCTTTGCCTAAAACTAATCAGCTGTTTGTTGGGGGGGGGGCACTTTCAGTCACTATGACCATTGTGCCAAAATATGAACATGGGGGAATATGTATTGTCCTGCTAGTGTTAGCTACCGACTGTTACCTTGAAACCATCCAGCAAATAGACGGTATCGTAGGAGGTTACCTGAAACCATCCAGTAAATTTATGGTATCGTAGGACGTTACTTGAAACACCGAAACAAAACTCTGAGTAGACATTACTAGCTACGTTCTTCATGTAGATTTTGAGCGGTATGCACCCCCGCTAACCCGGGAAACGCTTTTAAAACAGCTAGCTAACGTTAATACAGCGTCTCCTGCAGCGGTTGCTAACGTTAGCTTCTTGTCTCACCTGGGATCTTATAAACAGTAAATTCATCAAATTCAGTGTCCACGATGCTATTTTTCGATAAACTGTAGCTATGTTCTGTCTTCTCTGCCCCTTTAAAAATTATTTTATAACAATGGAGTCTAATCTCCAAAGACTTTGTACATTTCATGTTCTGCATATAAACGATTGCACATCTGCAACAAAGTCTCTCCTCATTGAATTGAGTATTTTAGGTTTCTTGTTCAGGAATAACACACTCCTAGAGACAATATACTCTATAATAAGACATTTCTACAAACGTATAGTTTTTTAAAAAGGATGCACATCACATGTCAGTCATTCTGCCTAACATTTATTTAATTTTGTACACTGTTTTGCTGGAAACATAGTTGCCGTCAGCGCTACCGTATAAACAGAACATATTAAGGTGAAACAATGAATACAAAAAAATCACAATTTTACGGAAAAGGATCGATTTTAAAAACTCGTCACAATGACAACACAATAACCACGTTATAAATAACGGTGTTATAAATAACACCTCTGAGCCGAGCGGCTTTTTTTAACCGTTCTTCGGTTAGTGGGCCGTGCACGATACAAGCGTATAAATGCTGACGATTGGCTGAGGTTGAGCACAATTTCATGGTAAGCCAATCAGAGGCAGAGTGGGGCGGGTCTTCAAAAGCACGGACGCAGCAAAGTGAGTCAGTCAATAAGAGACAGGGATGGCGAGCCCACATGAGGGGAGAAAAATATCAAGAGTTCCAACAACATCTAGTGTAGTAGCAGTGTGTAGCATATTGTGTTATTTGTATGGCTCCATATTTAATATAATATCTACATACATGGCATCTGATTGGAGGCTAGTCTCACTTTGTCCCACAGCAACATTAAAATCCTTTAGATGTGTGTACATTGTTTCTGTTAATAATGTATTGTAGGTGTCCATTTAATTATAATATTCAGATTTATTATAAATAATTGAACATGCACATGTATTTTATGTTTCATTAAAGAGGGGTGGGGTCACATATCAGCATTTAAATATTTACTTGAAATTAACCCATTAGTTACTTTCTGAAGTAACTAGTAACTTTTATTATTTGTGACTGTGTATTAGTTTACTTTTGGAAGAAGTAACTAGTAACTGATTACTTTTTAAAAGTAACTTGCCCAAGACTGGTGTTTGCTGCGTTAACCCCCAGGTTGCTCAGGTGTGATACCTGCCCCTGACGTCTGAGTTGGGGGGGGGGGGGGGG
>NC_045754.1:20306370-20313217 GCF_008692095.1 Etheostoma spectabile
GGGGGGGAGATCACCAGCCCCGGCAGCTATCCAACTTTCAGACACACACACACACACACACACACACACACTAACATGCTCGTTTCCTCTCTTCTACACATTAACAGGGACACACACAGTTCCCTGGGAGTCACTCTCATTTTCCATCTATCATCCGGCCCCCACCCCACCTCAAGGCCATCGCAATGTGCGACCCAACACTGCTCCACTTTCCTCCTGCCTCCCGGTAGACCCTCTCTGGACTCTCTTTGTGCTCCGCTGCAGGAGCCCTGGACGCCGAGGCAGCACACCCAGGTACCCAGACGTGGTGCAGGGTACAAGCTCACAGACATGGAAGGCTAACCACTGGAAAGGCAGGGGGGGGGGGGGATTATTAAGACAACGGCTTGGCTGTGTGGGACATTTGAGGGCTTTCTGGCTTGTCTGTTGGAGAGCAGAAACAGTCGAGCTCCCCTGTGGGTTGGCAAGCGTCCTTGAACTAGACACTGAATCGCTAGCAGGTCTGGAGCTGTTGTTCTGGAGCTGTTGTTCTGGAGCTGACCTCTGACCTCGAGCTGGAGAACGAGGGACAGCGGAGATTCTTCATGGGAACGCAGTGTTACTATAACTTAAAGCTATGACAATACCTCGACTTTGTTCTCCCTCCATGGAACTTGTTGTCCTTGGGTCAAATTAACCCGTATTCATATCAATGTTCTTTTTAATAACAACACTCTTTGCCAGGTACAAATCTCTACTTTCATTAATTTTGGGTCTTATTCAATTTTATAGCATTTGAATCACAAACTGAAGTGGTTTTGAAATAGTATTGAGTAAAAGTTGACATATTCCAGTCTGTGATTATCATCAACATCCATTCCTTTAATTTTAGTCTAAATAATTCCTAATTTTCTAATTCAAACATTAGGTATAATTTCTTATAATATAACTGTAAACTAAAGTTAATGAGTTAGTGTTACGCAGTGTTGACAACGTCATAAAAAGTGGCAAACAGTGAAAAAAAGCGTCAAAAATGTTACAAAAATGAAGATTTTTATTTTTAAATGATAAAAAGAGTCAACAAAAGCGATTTTTTGACAGGATGACAACACAAGGGTTAAAAGGTGCTGTACTGTGCACAGTGAGCTAATGATATGACAATTATTTAGTTGCATTATAATAACTTCTGTAAGCAAGCCAGCACTATGAGATACTGGGATTTGGCACAGAATGTATTACATTGCTCTAATAATGGGAGGAAGGGGTAGAGCTGGGCAATATATCAATATTATATCAATATCGTGATATGAGACTAGATATGGTCTTAAATTTTGGATATTGTAATATGGCATAAGTGATGTCTTTTCCTGGTTTTACAGGCTGCATTACAGTAAAGTGATGTCATTTCCTGTTCTTACCAGACTGTTGTAACTGTTCTGTTATTTGCCTTTACCCACTTAGTCGTTATATCCACACTACTGATGATTATTTATCAAAAATCTCATTGGGTAAATATCTTGTGAAAGCACCAATGGTCAACATTACGATATCGTTGCGTTATCGATACTGAGGATTTTGGTCAACAACATCTTGATATTGGATTTTCTCCAGCCGTAGAAATTGGGCCCATTCTGTTGGAAATAGAAAGTGACAGGGTTTATGGGAAAAGTGATCTATAAGTGCTGATATAACACCAGGGATCATTCATTCCACTCAATGTAACATCCAGCGCCATGCTAGCGGCCCTGCTAGGCTGTGCTTGGGCACATTGGTGTGTTGGGCTAAATGCTAACGTTGGCATGCTAACATGCTCGCAGGACCAACGCTAGCATGGTAATGTTGAGTGGGTAGACTCTTTACCAGGTTGAACTTTGTCCCCATTTTAGCAAGCTAACATGGGAATTAGTACTCAACATGTACTACTAAATACTATTAAAACTTAAAATACCACTGTTATCTAGGGTCATAAACAAAGACAGGGAAAACAATAGAAATAAAAAACTGACCCTGAAACTAAAACGTATATCTTTCATATCACCTATAACCGTAAGTATATCACTTATTTGTGCTGTGGCGTTAAGGTACTGTATCAGTAATTCCAGACAAATTAGTTTATTGTGATTGTTGCGACATGTTTTCTTACAAAATGCGATGGAATATGCGTGATATTTCTGCAATTTCTTGCATGGAAATTTCAAAAACTGCGTTTTGATGAAAAAGACTTGTCGCGTAATTACATCACTTCATTACGCTCCCATGGCAACGGGGGGAAATGGCTGCTGTTATGTGACGTATACGCAACATTTTTCAACTTCCTGCTAAGCTATATGTGACTTATTTGCAACAAAAAAGGCGGACATTATGAAATCATGCAAGCCCCGCATAACTTGGAAATCGGCAAGTTATGCGGCGTATTTTGAAAAAAAATGCGGCCTAAATATGCAGACCTTGGCTGACTATGCGGTGAATTGTGCATTCGCATCATCACGTTTTTCCTGGAGGGACTGGCTTTAAACACGTTTTTTTAACCTTCTATGAGCATTGATTAATACTCTGGTGTGAACATAACCATAGGGGGAGATAATAACAGATCATCACTATGTGAAAACAATCATGATCATTGAGATGATGGCAAAAAGACAGCATATTAGTTCATAATGACTTGCAGGAGAGAAAGGGGGGGTGGGGGGGGGGGCGGTCTTTGAGCAAAACAATGCCGGCTCCCATTTTCTAGAGTTCAATTAAATGGCTTGTGACAGCGCGCATGTGAGGGCATATCTGCCGCGCGCCACTTGACTCCCGTCATTAGGGTGTGATGGTGCCAGGCTACACCCATTTTATAAGCATATTTTTAGCAATCTAACCAGCTGGTGAACACAGAGGGCTGTGAAAACACCGGGGGGAGCCCAGCCATCACGTCAAGTTGAGTCTGAGGGCTCCAGGGGATGAGGAGTGACAACGTACTTTTTGCTGGTTTGCCAGTAAAAGAAGAGTCCATAATTCAGATGTTATACACACAAATCGATGATGTTTAATAAAGTAATGGGCTGTCATTTAGAAGTGTTTGTACGCATGCACGCGAGCGTAAGTGTGATTATTACACGGGCCTTCTATCACACCGCAACACCCCATCTATCACCAAGCAATCTGTCGATTAGCTCAACAAAGAGCGAAGAAAAGTAAAACGTGTCAAAGTAACGGCCTACCAAGTCCCCCGCCAATTATCAGTGGAATAAAAAAAATAAAGCTAATTATAACGAGCCTCTAACAGCCCCTCAGGTATAACGCCCTGGCTGTCAGGTGTAAACAAGGCTCACGGTGGCACAGGAAGGGAAATCAATCGACATCTGTTAATTTATCTCAGGCAGGAGACCAAATTGAAAAATGGATTGCTCGACGCGGGCTCGGCGCCGATCTGCGTCGTGATCAAGGAGTGCGTCCGAGCACCTGCTTAGAGCCCGATAATGGGCCTCGCTGCAGTTTGGCCAAGTGCGCAGCCAATAAGGATCAGATAACCATCTTGGCAAGACAGCCGGTCGGCGGCCAGCAGGTGTTCGGAGGACTTGAGCCTGGAAGCTGGAGCTGGTTTTTGATAAAGAGTGAGAGAAAAGTCCCATCATTCCATTTTCATGTTCCTGGGACTACTTTCAGAACCCAAAATAACTTCAAATGCCCGTACTCTTGTACTCATGTTGCATCATCTTTGTTGATTAAAAATATGAACAATCCATAAATGGTTTATAGCACACTACAGTATAGCTGTGAACAGATATGAAGACGAGTTTTTCATGTTTTTTGTCATCAATCATAACTCATCCTAAAAAGCATGCAGAAGTGGTGTACAGACAGTCGATCAAATATATGGAGAATTAAAATATGATATTCTTGACCAAATTATCAAAAAATAATGTTACCAAATGTATTTGTAATCTAATTCCTGTCTATCATGTAGCACATATTTTAGTTTTTGGTCTCTGGGTGTTTGTTTTTTCGACCATTGTAATGCAATAATTAACCATGTTTTGTAATTTTATTTGTCTGTGCCTATTTTACATGTTTCATGGTCTAATGTTTTCCCTCCCCACTCAGCTGTATTAATAAGATAATCCTATTTTTTTTTGAGTATGTCGTTTATTACAAGCTGCAACGCTGCCATTTCCCCCTCGGGGATCGTTAAAGTTTCCTGTTATTTTATCTTATCGGAGCAGGTGATGTTAGCGGCTGAGTTACACCAAGTGTCTCCTCTTACAAAAGGTACATTCCTGCTAAGAGCAAACCCGTCTTCATTAAAGGAGTCTAATGAGTGGAAAGGGAAGACAATGAATCTGTTCGCCACTCAGGGTTGGCTGCCTCTTTACTGTAGCCACACTAATGATAATGCGTTCTCCGGTTTGAACAAAGAGCCGATCCATAAGCCCTCTGACTCATTACATAACGCCGCTCCAACTCCCCGCCAGCAGGTCTGTGGGTGATGCTCAAAGCTCATCTGCGTGTGTGTGTTGATGTTTTGCTCCTTCATATTTTCATTAGTGCATCCAGCTTATTAGTGTAAAGCACTTTGTAACAACAGATTTCAAAAGGAAAAACAATTGCTCTCCTTATTACTAGTGCTGTCAGTTAAAGCCGTTGATTTTTTTTTTTTTTAAATCGGGAGATTAACTTTCTTTTGGCCTAGCAGACTTTGTAGTTTTTTTTCACACGGCGTTGCAACAACTAGTAACGTTAGAAAAACTACAATACCCACCGGATCTAGCTGGACGGAGAACCCCTTTTATGAGGACAGTGTAACATTGTGTGCGAGATTATTTTCTCCAAGTGAGAATGTTAGTGTGAAATGACACTATAGGAAGCTATATGCTGGGGGGGGGGGGGGGTCTTTAACACTACAGTAGGCTATATCTATATGCTGGGGGGGGGTCTTTAACACTACAGTAGTCTATATCTATATGCTGGGGGGGTGTCTTGAACACTACAGCAGGCTAAACTATATGCTGGGGGGGGGGTCTTTAACTACAGTAGGCTATAACTATATGCTGGGGGGGGGTCTTGAACACTACAGTAGTCTATATCTATATGCTGGGGGGGTGTCTTGAACACTACAGCAGGCTATAACTATATGCTGGGGGGGGGTCTTTAACACTACAGTAGGCTATATCATATGCTGGGGGGTGTCTTTAACACTACAGTAGGCTATATCTATAAGCGGGGGGTCTTAACACTACAGTAGGCTATAACTATATGCTGGGGGGGTGTCTTGAAACTACAGTAGGCTAAACTATATGCTGGGGGGTGGGTCTTAACACTACAGTAGGCTATATCTATATGCGGGGGGGGGGTGTCTTGAACACTACAGTAGGCTATATCATATGTGGGGGGGGTGTCTTTAACACTACAGTAGGCTATTCTATATGCGGGGGGGGGGTGTGAACACTACAATAGGCTATATCTATAAGCGGGGGGGGTCTTTAACACTACAGTAGGCTATAAATATGCTGGGTGGGGGGGGGCTTGAACATACAGTAGGCTATATCTATATGGGGGGGGGGTGTCGTGAACACTACATAGGCTATATCTATATGCTGGGGGGGGGTCTTGAACACTACGTAGGCTATATCTATATGCGGGGGGGGGGGTCTTGAACACTACAGTAGGCTATTATCTATATGCGGGGGGGGGGGTCTGAACACTACAGTAGGCTATACTATATGCTTGGGGGGGGGGGGGGGGGTGTCTTGAACACTACAGTAGGCTAAAAGCACCAAAGCGAGCCGATCCACTCTCCGTTGATAATAGCATTAAAGAAAAATAAATAAATAAATAAAAAGAAATCAAGGAACATTTAGAATATTTTTCACTTCTTTAAACACTTGCTCTGGCCGAGTCTCATGAAGCAAAAACAGTAGTTATTGGATTGTGATCATATTAAAATGCCACAAAACAGAGCGCATTAAGTGAGCACAACTGGGAAAAAAAAAAAAGATCAAACAACTACAGGATGTGTGAACTTGACATAATGTAACAGAAACTAAACATGGCAGCGTTAAAAAGAATAAGGAATTGGAGTCACCAGGTAAGTGGCTGTGAGTGGGAGTGTGTGTTGTGGGTTGTGGGTGTGTGTGTGTGGTGTGTGTGGTGGTGTGTGTGTGTGTGTGTGTGTGTGTGGTGTGTGTGTGGGTGTGTGTGTGTGTGTGTGTGTGTGTGTACGCGCGCGAGGGGGCCGCATAGTGCTTAACAGACAGATACTTGCCTGAAGACAGACAGCCCTTTGACCCTTGTATGACCAGCAGCGCCTGCTGGGTGAAACTCATGACCTGGAGGAGTGCTCGGGCGTCCGTCTCTCCCCCGTCTCCGTCCCCCCCCCCCCCGCTGGGGATCAAGTGATGATGAACGCACTGCTCGCTGCTATTTAGACGGCCCTGACGTCCCAGCGATGACAAACTGCCCACACAGAGCGAGCCGGGGCGGTTCGGGCCATCCAACCGCAGGCCACGGCTGTACACACTCTCTCTCTCTCTCTCTGCCACAGAAAACTAGTCCACACTCAGGGTCAACTAAGGACACGTATCCGTCTCTGGGGGGACCACAACCCTCATGTTGTCCTCGGGTCAAATCTTCCTATATTAATGTTCTTTTTAACTATCCAATTTTAATTCCCCAAAATAACATGATTCCACACAACGCTCTTTGCCAAGTACAAATCTCTACTTTCATTCATTTTGGGGCGTCTTATTCAGTTTTATAGCATTTGAATCCCAAACTGAAGTGGTTTTGAAATAGTATTATAGTATAAATAATATAGTAAAAGTTGACATATTCCAGTCTGTGAAAATCCATCAACATCCATTCCTTTAATTTTAGTCTAAATAAT
>NC_045754.1:20313227-20315024 GCF_008692095.1 Etheostoma spectabile
TAATTTCTGCTTTTCTAATTCAAACATTAGGTAGAATTTCTTATAAATTAGGTATACTGACCATAAATCCAAAAATAACTGTAAACTAAAGTTAATAAGTTAGTGTTACGTAGTGTTGACAACGTCATAAAAAGAGGCAAACAGTGAAAAAGTGGTTTTGATATAGTATTGAGAAAAAGTTGACATATTGCAGTTGTAATTCCTAATTTCTAATAACAATAACATTAGGTATAATTTCCTATAAATGAAGTTTATTGAACAAAAATTCCAAAAATAACTGTAAAACTAAAGTTAATGTTAGTATTGCATAGTGTTGAAAACGTCATAAAAAGCGACAAATATCGAAAAAAAAGCGTCGAAAGCATTTAAAAAAATAAAAGAGACAAAAACATAAGAAAAAGTTAACATTGATAAGAAAGCCTCAACAGCAGTGTTGATTTTCAATTTTGATGGGTAGACAACACAAGGGTTAACGAGTGTTACAGTGCATACTTAACCGTACGTTCACACCGCCACCGACTTGAGCTGCAAAAAAGCTCTGGCCGCCCCGCCAAAGACGCTTGTCAAAAAGTACGAGGAAGCTTAGTGACGCTTTGGCCGCTCTGACGTAGCAGCGTTTTCTGTTCGACCGGGAGAAGCGCACGCAGCCACGGCCAATACACTGACTAGAAACCTTTATAAAATTACATATATAATGACAGCAAAGTTGTTAATTGGTCGCACGGGGGTCTAGTTAGCAGTTAGATCGCTCGTTAGCCGCTGAGGCCATAGCGGCATGCAGGCAGAGCGAGCAGCCGCCGGACTGACCTAGCTAGTGACCCGTGCCGGACTTCACTGTGAGCGGATGTGACCGGCAGGTAGCGTTAACTGTACAAAACCGTTATATGATAAACGAAAGGTAACCCAGCAACGGCGATTATGAGCTGTAGGAACGAAAGATTACATCGTATGTTTCTCCAGGATCAGCCAGCGTGAAGGACGTCCATATTCCGATTGGTGGCTGGCGTTAGCCGCTGTTTGCCGCTGAACCGCGTCATAGCTCATTACCATAAAGTTAAAATGTCAACTTTCTGATGACGCTCAACACGCTCAAAACGCCAAAAACGCGACGCTGACAGATTTGCCGCTCCTTGCAGCTGAGAGAAGCCGGCTTCCATTGAAAATGAATGACTTCCGGTAACTTTAGACGCTCAAGTCGGTGGCGGTGTGAACGTACGGTAATAGGGATGGACGGTTATAGTGACCAAAATTATCACGGTTTTAATAATAATAATAATAATAATAGTAATAATGTAGACTTTATCAATCCCACAAGGGGAAACTATAATTTACACTCTGTTGTTTTTACACACATCGGTATTGCGGTATTTTTATAAGCGGGTTCAATATGTTCAGAAAGCACCGATAGGCCTACACAAGCTGAAATAGTTTCAAAATGTCTAACAGTGTTTATCATATTACAAAAATATAGGCAATAGGCGTGTAAAAACTATGGAAACTGGCTGCTGAAACTAGAACTAGAGATGTCTGACTCGGAGATTCAGGAACATTTATTTATAACTCCACTATGAAGTTAATTATGAAGTTGTTTTTGAAGTTGGGTGTGGTTGTGAAATATAAGCAATGCACATTAATAAGCATCTGATTCACTATGCATAATTTACCAAAGTTAAATGTTATAGCCACCGGCATATAACAAGAAACGATACTAAGAATAGCCTTCATTTCTCTGTAATAATTAACATAAAAGTAACATATTGCTCAGTAACACAAACTGAGAATAAGTTACATTTATTA
>NC_045754.1:20315034-20316231 GCF_008692095.1 Etheostoma spectabile
ATCCATAACAGATTGGGGGGGGGGAGAATCACCAGGGGTCTCACGATACAACATCATCACAATACTTACATATAAGATATTTTAAATGAAAAGGATAATTGTAATCGTCAACATTTTTACCCTGGTTACGCCGGTAATATTGACATCCCTTATACTAAATAGTGTTGGGACACTGGCCGGGACGATGTCCCGATTCGATTCTTTCACGATACATGGGTGCCGATTCGCATCGCGATTTTTTAAAATTGATTGCGATTCTATAAGTATCGCGATAAAACCGTATTTAGTATTGCGATGTTTTCCTTCTTCAACAAAAACAAAAAGTTGAATAATACACTTTCGGGAGACAATATATCATGAGACATTTCTAAGAAAAATGCACATCACATGTCGGTTTGACATTTGTTTAATTTTAAAGAAGTAACAGACGGATTTTCTGATTTCGGTCCGTTTTGCTGGAAATGGATATGATGCAGTCGCTAGCGGCGCTACCGTATAAACAGAATATATTTAGGTAAATCATTAACTAAAATCATGTTACAATGAACTACTTAATATTCCTGCAGTAGCTGTGTGTACATTCTTCTACAAAGATGAAGTTATAATCAGAACCAAACATTAGACAGGCTATAAATAGAGCTGTCAAGATTAAGTCTAAAACTATTAAATTACTTGCCAACTGTTTTGATAATTGATCATGGTTGGTTTGTCATTCATTGGTTTTATTATGAATAAAAGTACACATTCTCCAATTCCAGCTTCTTAAATGTGAATATTTTCTAGTTTCTTCACTCATCTATGACCCATCAGTAAACTGAATATCTTTGAGTTGTCAAAAGAAAAAAATTAGACATTTGAGGACATCATCTTGGAATTTAGAAAACACTGGTCAAAATGTCCTGACGTTTAATAGACCAAACTACTAATTGATTAATTTGATCAAATAAATCGACAAATTATTAAAACGACTATGAAAACGTCTGCAGGAGATGCTGTACTCCGACACGCTGTATTAACGTTAGCTAGCTGGTTTCAGGTTCCCTACGGTACTGTCTATTTGCTGGATGGTTTCAGGTAACCTCCCTACGGTAAAGTCTATTTGTTGGATGGTTTCAGGAACCTCCCTACGGTACCGCCTATTTCCTGGATGGTTTCAGGTCACCTCCCTACGGTACTGTGCATTTGCTGGATGGTTTC
>NC_045754.1:20316241-20329641 GCF_008692095.1 Etheostoma spectabile
CCCTACGGTACCGTCTATTTCCTGGATGGTTTCAGGTCACCTCCCTACGGTACTGTGTATTTGCTGGATGGTTTCAGGTAACCTCCCTACGGTACCGTTTATTTGCTGGATGCTTTCAAGGTAACAGTCGGTAGCTAACATTAGCAGATTGACAGCGACGTTATTGTTCATATTTTGGCACAATGTTTCTGACCGAAGTGGTCATAGTGACTGGAAGTCCCCCCCCCCCCAGCCAAAAAAACTCCAGAGGAAACGCTGAAAGACATGCATGCTAGGTAACTAGGAGTACAGTTGAAAATAAACCGTCTGGCTAACACTAGCACATTGTGCTAATCAAATCAATAAATCTAAAATCCATATGGCGTTAGGCCTGGGTATTGCTCGTTTTTTTGTTCTGTTTTCGATACAGGGGCTAAAACAATACTCAAACCTTCTCATTTGCCATTTATAATTTATCGAATCTGGTTAATGTTTAAAATTGAATAAATAGTTTTTTTTCCGCGATTGAAGCTCCTGAAACCAAAAGCACCTAGAGAGCACCAAGGCTCCCTGTCCCTGTGTAGTCTTCTTTGTCGGCCATCTTTAGGCCTCAGCTGTGGCTGACTGTTAGGAGCAACTCCCCTGGAGATGATAGCACCTGCAGCCCACACACGTCACCCCATTGACCTGCGGGCACTTCTCCATTGTTGTATCTTTGCTTGACGGCACATACAGATTGGTGAGTGTGTGTGTGTGTGTGTGTCCATATATGCATGTGGACATTTTTCTCATTCCACACAAGTCTGCGCACGTACGCCGCCGATCACTTCTCTCCTTATCCAACTGATGGTCCATTCAAATTAAAATGAAGCTCCATCACGCTAATAGGGCGAGCGGAGAACAAAGCGTGGGCTCTCTGCAGTCAGCAGGAATAGCAGGAGGATTATCACCGCTATCGTCCGGCCTATTATCAGTAGACCCGGGTGCCACTCTCCCCTCCCGCTGCAAACCGACGGGCCGCGCTGAGTTTACTGGATTTCAGCTCGGAGCCGGGCTGTGGTTTTACTGACGGAGCCTTGGTGTGCCAACGGTACGCATGATTTCCATTACCGTTTCTGAAAAATTAGGAAGTTGTATGTATTTTTTGCAACACTAATGTGAACTTAATCCATTCCACTCAGTGTTACACACATCCAGTATGTGTGCAGCAGTTCACAACCCCGTTATCCTCTTCATCATCATCATCATCATCATCATCATCATCCGCAATGGCAGCCAGCCTCAGTGTGTGTCTAATCTGTAAATTAAAATATTTATTAAAAAGCCTCTACCTGGCGCTGTAGCAGGACACGATCATTGGCCGAAATGAGGTTCAGGTTCCGTTTATGTCAAAAACATTTTTGGATTTCAATCTGTATTTTTGATATCTAACGGAAATTAGAACGTAGGGGCTGCAGCTATTGATTATTTTAGTAATGGAGGATTAATAGGAGTAATCAGATAAGAAATACTTTTGCTTTATAGTAAATATTTTAAAGAAAGGTTTCATTTTTAGAATTTTTTTTATTGTGGTTGCTAGATTCAACACAAACTGAAAGTTATATATAATCACTTTAAATAGCATACATAATTGGAATAGACGCTAATATTGTTAAGCACTGGCCACATGGGCCACCTTTACATTTTTGGTGGCCTAAACTTAAATAATTTTTGCCCCCTTCCCTTTCATATCTCTGGTTCTTTACACTGCATGTACAAAAAAGCTAAATAATAACAACAACAACAACAACAACAACAACACACTGCCAATTCAGTTAATAATTCTCCATATTTGTTATTAGAAAAATAGCAGATTTAATGGGCCAAAATAACATGAATCAGCTAGTGGAAATACAGGAGGCTTTAACAATGGGAAAATACAGACGGCAATGCATGATATAGGATGATTATTAAACATTTTGGGCCATTTCCCAAGTCGTGAAAGGTTAACACCTCTGTGTTTTTAAGAGTTCCAGAACTACAAAATCTGAAGCTGACATGACAATAGAAGTTGTTTGTGTTCTATTATATTTTCCAGCGTTATTCAGGGAAAGCTGTTTGAGCCGCTGATAACAGCTGCTGTGATTTTCCAACACAAAACACTGAAACGGGGATGTTTCTACTAGAGGCATCCCTCTTATGGGGACTTGCACGATATACCTTGTGTCTAAATTTGGAATGGTGGTTATGTAGGTTCATCTGTGCCTGCATTTCAGGGACTCTTTCAACCCAGAAGCATCATCCCTCTTTGTCCTTTACGCAAGGAAACATTGGTAGCCTTGGGTCCTACGCACCCTGCACCCTGCACCCTGCACCGATAGCTCCAGTCCCAAAGCACCGCTGTGGGATCGTCAGTGAGGTAGAGGAGGGGGAGCGGGGTTGGCGGATGAAATTCTCCATCATGCCAAAGCCAATCCAAGCAAACCGCCAAAGCACCATGCGTGTACAAACAAGTCAACTGAATCCGACTCAATGTATACTCAGGCCTTATCTGGGCAAGGCCAAATAGGCTCTGAGCTATCAAAGGCAATGCATGAGTGATTGGAACTCTCAGTTTTTTCGGAAAACGCAAACACATCTACTACGCTTCACCACTTCCAAGCTGTTCAAATCAAAATCAGGGCGGCAAAACGGGGGGGGGGGATATAAACACCACGCTGGGTGACTTTTAAGAAACTTGGAAAAGAGGACTTGACATATCACGCGGATCGGCCCAGAGGTATATAAAACTCCAACTCGCCCGTCGCTGGCCGATGTGATACGCAGAGCATCACACAGAGTTAATGCAGGCAAAGATTTTCTTTTCTTCTTTTTTTTAATACATTTTATAGGATTTGCCAGATAAGCCTGTCGGTCTCTCCCAGAAGGAGACCCTAAAGGATGCTGGAATCGATGGATGAGAGAGGATTTACTGTAGGGCGAAGATGGGGGGGTTAACTGTTATTTAATGCTCGCGTGTGAGCAGAATAATGAACCGGCCAGGAAGCTCACATGTGCGCGCTCATCATTATCAATGCACTAATCTGCCATTAAACAACTCCATCAGCCGCAGCGATCTAATACGCACTGGATGAAACGTGTATTTACCTTTTAGTGTACCACGAATCCACAGCCGCCAGATATATATAAATACTAAAGAAGAAGAGGGGGATTGCTCTTGACCCTTAAATATCACAGTGCTAGAAAGCGTTCTGTATACAAGCATGGTCATGGAGCTCATGACACGGACCCCTTTACCGCACAGAGATAATGTACTGCTACCCATAATTCTTACCACTTATCATATGATGCTGTAATTATCATGGGTAGATAGAGACACAAGTGACAATTTCCCTCTGCACAGTGATTGGCTAATACACAACTAGGGATGTTAATGCTTCACCAACAATATGAATTTTCAAACATAATTACTATCACTTTAACAGTTATAAAAAACAATTTTAAAAAGATTTGAAAAGTACAGTAGTAACCTAACCTTAGCATTACTCCCAAGGCCAAGATTTTGATTTAAGGATGTTCACACACCTCAGCCAGGACAGTAACAAAGCCTTAAAAGGACCCATGACATGGCATTCTGTGGATGCTTTTATATAGACCTTAGTGGTCCCTAATACTGTCTCTGAAGTCTCTTTTATATAGACCTTAGTGGTCCCCTAATACTGTATCTGAAGTCTCTCTTATATAGACCTTAGTGGTCCCCTAATACTGCATCTGAAGTCTCTTTTATATAGACCTTAGTGGTCCCCTAATACTGTCTCTGAAGTCTCTTTTATATAGACCTTAGTGGTCCCCTAATACTGTATCTGAAGTCTTTTACATAGAGAAGGGGGAGGTAACCTTGCCCCTTATGACCTCATAAGGGGCAAGATTCCAAATCGGCCCATCTGAGCTTTCATTTCCTCAAAAGGCAGAGCAGGATACCCAGGGCTCGGTTTACACCTATCACCATTTCTAGCCACTAGGGGGGCCATAGGCAGGCTGGGGGAACGCACATATTAATGTTAAAAAACTCATAAAGTGACATTTTCATGCCATGGGACCTTTAAAGGATGGCAATGGTTAACCAACAATACAAATTTTGACCGATTAATACCCTCCATTTTACAGTTAAAAACAATATTAAAACATGATTTTTTTGCATTTTAAAAGAAAAATAAGACGATGCAGATTACCACTGGAACAGTTACGCACTAACAGTGAAAATGAAAATAAAACAAAGCAAAAAAAAAAGTCTAAATTAAGATTTTGGAATGTTACAACCTCCAACACATAACTTAGTTTCAATGCTTTAAGCAATTATTGAATCAATGATAAACTTCCAACATAAACTGAAGTAACAGAGGCAGATAGTGTTATATGGGGGGGGCATTAAGCTAGACTCAGTGGTGAGTCAAACCTATAGTATGGCCAAGCCTCCCGGACGGTTGCTGATTGGTTAACGAGGTTCAGCTTTAGAAAACCAACAGCTCTAAAATAAATCTCTACATTGTCATCCCTGGGGGGCTTAGAAGCCCACTCATACTAACACCGTGATATTTCCCCATTTCATGGAGAAAATAAAACACATACTACAGTCAGCGCTGACACAGCAAAAGGTACCAGCTTCTCCGATTCATATTAATAACCTAAAAAAAGATATATCAGGGATGGACAGTGGTAGGGCTGTCCTCGACTCAAGAAATCACTAACACTTACATGATTTTGTCGACTAATCGATTAGTTGATTTAATCGACAGCTGTGCGCTTTGAGAGGTGGTTGAGACTAGAAAAGCAAAATATAAATGTAGTAAAGCACATTGTAAATGTAGAAAAGCACAATATAAATGTAGAAAAGCACAATATAAATGTAGTAAAGCCCAATATAAATGTAGAAAAGCACAATATAAATGTAGAAAAGCACATTATAAATGTAGAAAAGCCCAATATAAATGTAGAAAAGCACAATATAAATGTAGAAAAGCACAATATAAATGTAGAAAAGCACAATATAAATGTAGAAAAGCACAATATAAATGTAGTAAAGCCCAATATAAATGTAGAAAAGCCCAATATAAATGGATTAAAGCCCAATATAAATGTAGTTAATTAACCAACTGTAAAACTCAGTTTCGACACAATTGTCACAATCCTGCAAAAGCACCACTTTAAATCTTGTGTTCGCCAGAAACGTGCTCATAAGTTTCTTGGAAATGAGGAATTAAGCATAAAAAAAAATTACTTCTCAACTAAAGAAATCTGAGTCGACCAAGACCAAGACCACAGATTAGTCAACTAATGGACTAAGAGGGGACAGGCCCTGGACGGTGGGGATTACGTTGACCGAGTGTCCACGTCGGCCTGAGTTGTGTGGAGCCGCGTCAAGATGAAGACAAGTGTCTTTCAGAGAAGACAGCACGTCTCCACGCGCCCGCTCGGTAAAATGAACTCGTTTGGAGGTTGTTAAGGTGTCGGATTCTCTCCGACCTCCGTAGAGAGAGCCCTCCGTAGAGGCCCTCTTGTAAAACGCTCCGTCTTATTAATGGAAATAAATGCTGTAAGGGCCCCACACCTCTTCGTCGCTTGCCCCCCCCCCCCCCCACCCCCCCCCCCTAGCAGTAAGAACGTGTATACTTTGCCTACGAAGTCCCTTCATTAACGTTATCTCAAAAGGCACCCTCTGATGGCGAGCGAGACAGCGGACGCTACGCGCTTAAGCTGCTTCATCCAATTTCATTATTCCATATGAGGCGGGGTATCGGTGGTAACTTTGCTGTGTCAGCACGGCAGGCGGGGTCTCGTCACGTGGCTGAAAGCTGACAGTCGGTTGAGAGGTTTTAGTCGGCCCGGGAGTTCCACAGGGCAGGCGCGGGCTTCTGCCGGGCTGTCACACTGCGCCAAGGCGCATTTCATGTGTGACTTTAATTTTCAATGCACTCACATGGACAGCTTTCAGGCTGATTCACGGATGACTATTGAAATTGCGAGGGTCTTTATCAGCGTTCCGCTCATGCAACGTGGGCCATCTCACGCAGACCTCTACCGTGCTGGAATACGCCTCACAGCCAAAGTAACAATAACTGTGTGTGTTTTGTGGACGTGTGCAAGCTGAAACGAGAGAATCGGCAGAACGGAAAGGAGAGTATGGGAAGAGATAGATGAGGAATGAGTGATGAGAAATTGAAACTGCGACCGTCAAATGATCTGTCTCCCCAGGCATGATGACTAGGGAGGATGGCACAGTTAGTGCTAAGATCAAAAGGCTGGAGGAAATGTTTTGCCACCTGGTGTTGTGTGTGGTGGGGTGGGGTGGGGGGGGGGGGGGGGGGGGGGGGGGGGGTGGGGGGGGGGGGGGGGGGGGGGGGGTGGGGGGGGGGGGGGGGGGTGGGGGGTGGTGGGGGGTGGGGGGGGGGGGTGGGGGGTGGGGGGCTGTTGGCAAGATTAGCCTATAGACGACGAAGAGCTGTTTATGATAGCTCCGCTAAAAGTTTTTTTTTTTTTTTTTAAATAGAAAAATCTGCGCCTTGAATCAACAGCCACATTCCACTTGATTTTATGGAATAGTAATCAACTGGACGCTGTATCTCTGGCAGTCGCATGATGCAACTAGGCACGAAGAAAAATTTTCTTTTGCATTTGGAGCAATCACGGCAGTAATTTCCGCAGGGGATCAGCTGACGTGGTGCCCCCCCCCCTCCTCCCTTTTAAACCCTTGCGTTGTCCTCAGGTCAATTTGACCCGTTCAAAGTGTTTTATTAGAGATCCAGTATGTATAGATATGTAGAAATATGGATTTCTTTCAACCAAATTGCCCAAAAATAACATGGATGATTCCATACAACAGTCTTCAGGTAACAATGATTACTTTCTTGAAATTCTTTGGGTGTTTTATTAAATATGCAATTTTTTTTTAATGGTTATTCCCATCTGAGAGCCACTCAACATCCTCTGATCTTAACTATTAGTCAAAATAATTCAGATTTTCTGCCTTTTTAACTGAAAACGTATGCATAATTTGATATAGAATAAGTGTAGAATAAGTGTAAACCTGTTATTAAATCACTCAGGTTTTTTTTTTTTTTTCTTTTCTTTAACGCACAGCTGGACAAAGATACCAAATAAATCAGAAAAAGCGACAAAAACATCGGAAAAGCACAAAAGATGTTCTTCAATTTTGACCTGGAAGGACAAGGTCATGGTTAACGGGAAGACAACACAAGGGTTAAAGGTAGTTTTGTCCAGTGTAAGTTGGATTATCATACTAAAATCTTTTGCATCAAAGTCCTCATTCTAGTCCAGCTCTCACAATCAAAAAGTACCGTGAGCTTGTTGACGTTTATCCCTGGGTTTTGACTCTCAGGCTCCATAAAGTATGCCCTGCCCTGCCTTCTTTGTGGAGGGTGTTGGGACATTACGCAGCCGGAGAGGAAGACTGCCGACATAAAAAAAATCATTTCACATACTGTACATTTTCACATGTAATATTCCTGTAAAAACAGGGAATGAGGTCTTCATCAAGGAACGTGAATTTAGTCGTTTAGCGCGTTAATAATCCAAAGACGTACTGCTTTTGTATTGGATCTTTTTTTTGGTCAATAACTCCTGACTTTATTATGCCCCCCCCGCCCCGCACCAAATGATCTGTCTCATTCTCTCTTTGTCCCTCGTTATATACGATCCACTGGAACAGACTGAGGAGGGAAAATCCCTTTTTGATTGAAACGCCTGATTGAACTCGGGGATCGGAGGAAGACTTTGATTCAAACTGGAGCTGAAACCACTGGTCGATTAACAGGAAATAAATCAAAAAATAGATTTTTTTTTAAGCTCGATTGTCGGGCTTTTCAAGCAAACGTGACACACATTGCATGCATCGGGTTCAAAAAATGTGAGATGTGTTACTTATCCTTGTCCTACATTGATATAAAGTGTATTATTATTAACAGTATTGTAAATATGGACTGTTGGTCAGACAAAACATAACATTTACATGTTACTGTGGTGGATATTTCTAACTGTCCTTGACATTGGTGACAATGATTCATAGGTTGATCAAGAAAATGATTGGCCGATTAATCCATAAAAGAAAATATTTGTTAGTTGCAGCCCCATTTCAAAATAAGAGCTCAGAAGCAAAGCAATATTTGAATTATCTGTATATTCCCCATATGTAATATGTGGTAGTCAGTACATCTATGTATTTATGTTTGTGTGTTTATGTGTACCTCTCTTGTAATATCTTGTTTTTTATCTGGACCTTGAGTCTGTAAAATAAAGTTCTATATATTTATATATAAACACCTGGATAAATAAAATCACACAATAGTTGTTCCAGATGTTGGTCCAAACACAAAGATGTCTTCACATTAAAGCTGAATGCGTGTACCGTGTAGTATAGTAGATGCGGTTCAAACAGCGCTGAAAGGGCGGCGCTTTGGCTGGACCGGGTTCCCTAACATCCAACGCCACCTCAAAATCTCTCTGAGAGTCGCTACGGGGCAGCTTCAGTCTCTCTTTTACACCATCAACTCTCTCATGTTGTGTTGTCCAGTGGACTGCAGACACACAAACACTGACGGGACGCGATAATGCTGCTGACTGGCTGTGCCCCGTCTCAGGTTATGAGGACTGACAGCTCGCTGCGAACGGCAGCGCACCACACACCCACACACCCACAGCGATTCACGTAGGCGTACCTTTGTGGGGACCTGTCATTAACACAATGCAGTCCCTTGCCCCTTACCCTAACCATCACAACTAACTGCCTAACTTTAACCCTTACCGTCACCCTAACCATAACCTGATTCTAACCCTAATCCTAAAACCAAGTCTTAACCCTCAAACAGTAAAGTCGTGGGGTCCAGCAACAGCAGCACAAAGCTGTCCGGACCCACATACTGTATTCCCAGTTTTTGGACCCCACAAATGTAGCTAAACAAGAAATCACAGACACACCGACACACACACACACACACGGGTGTTAATACACACCTGCAACAGCAGCACAAAACTGTCCGTACCCACATACTGTATTTCTGGTTTTTGGACCCCACGAATGTAGTTAAACAAGAAATCTCACACACCCACCCACACACACACACCCACACACAAAATGGGTGTTAATACACATGCATGGAAACAAGTTAACACACCATCTCTGGAGCTGAACTATATTGCCGTAAAGTGGTTCACGGTTTAAAAAGCTGTTGTGGACCGACTGATGGAGCGCAACACATGACTAACTCAATTAAATGCCTTGCGTTTTGTTGTCATAGCAACTAGTGCAACAAGTTGTTTGTGATGTGAGTAATACCCTTATCTCTCCCATCTGTGGGAGGCATCAAACAAAAAGGACTAATTAACTTTAAGTGTCACCTTCTGAATTAAAAAAAACTGCATCTGGGCTTTTTTGATAATTTTGCGATTCAGTTCCCCCACAACCTGACGGAGGTGGCTCTCGAGGAGCTTTTTTTTTTTTTAGGACATTCAGGGGTGAAATTTGTTTTCCTGTTGCCTGAACTTTAAGTACAATTCCTCGTTGCCGTGCTCCCAAAAAAAAAAAAAAAAGAAAGAAAAAAAAAGGCCAAGAGGGACTATTACGGATAAGACTAATTATGCTAATGTGCTAAAGTTGTGCTATTCCTTTTTCCTTGGTCATTTTATCAGCTGTCCTCAAGAGAACACAGTCAGTAGTATAACCCCCCCCCACCCCCCCCCCCCCCCCCCCGCTAGTCAGTTAGAGGACGCTGTGTCTCCTCCACCGCTAGCCTTAATCAGGAGCGCCTGAAATTCCACAAGCCATGCACGCGCACACCCAGGGAGCGCCGCGCCGCTGACATTCATTACCTCGTAAATTGCCAGCGGTGTTTTGTTGCGTCGCGTGCTCTTAATGCGGTTATCAGCACAAACACAAACAAATGTGACAGAAGTGTTTTTTGGGGGGGGGTTAAAACTAGACCTCACGTCTGTGAAATGCATCTCTTCCTCGCTCCCACTCCACACACACTGTAGGCTGTGTGACATTGGGCTGTCCCAACGTGGAAACCAGCACACCGGTAGCTATTGTGTTCCACAACCAGAGCCCCCCCCAGCCCACTATGCTGTGAATAAACCTGCATTAAGAAATCGGTGGCAAAGGCAATTTGCAAGACTGAGCAAGGTGTGCATTTATTTAAAGTCCTCTACCTGTCTGTGTCGTGCTGCTGGGGTTTATTTATGAAGAGATTGGGAATGTAAATAGGCCATTGCAGAGAGTATACTGTATTGTTACAACGCGTATGTGCAGGTTTAGAAACATTGTTACGCTGGGTTTGCACCGAGCGGAGGAAAAAAAAAAATGAGACACTGACATTCCTAACCAGGTTAGATTAAAAATAATCTTGAGTAATGGATGAAATAACAGCCAGACACAGATCAGCTGCATTCACGTCGGAGTTGTCATTGTCACCATCAACACAATGAACAGACCCCACGCACACTATTTGGGCCCGAGTGTCACGATTTCTCAATGAGATCTTCACTGCAGTATTATCTGGCACCATGAAGACCATTTCTCGTGTTACTCACATCTAGCTGTTTTATTGGTGCCGTTATTAAGGCTCTAGCAGACACCATGTGGAAATTGTACTGTATATTAAAAGATACCTAGTGTAATTCTGTTGCTTAAAAAAAACTTTGTAATCATAATTTTAGGGAGGTTGAGGAAATTATAATTACACCTCATGACTTCATAATTACAAACTGTGCCACACAGATGTGCTGTATCTCATTAGGTTTGATGCCATTGCAGCATTTATATCAGCTGACAAAAGGAGCCTGTGAGAGACCAAATTATTGATAAAAAAAACAAGCCATGTTTTCTTAGGCGGCCGTCTTTGTAGTCAACGACGCATTCCATGTCACCACGACGCATCCAGTTATCTGACAGGATACAAGCTTTTTGTACGGTATATTCATTTTTAAATGCCGCTGTCACAACTGTGATACGTTGCAATGTAGGACATTTTGGATCGGTGAAAACAGTGAAATCCTAAAAGGGAGGTGTGGTTTTCCTCGGCCCTGGGCTCTGAGCGCTCACCTTTGCCCTAACGTTGATTAGAGCCTGCATCGGCGCCATCGGCCTTCAGAGGGGGGGGCGGATGATACCGACACAGCCGACCCCCCACCCCACCCCCCCCCCCCCCCGTCCTGTTCAGCTGTAACAGCTGCCCTCGGACACATAGAGGGGCTCGACGGCGGGATCGTTTCGCAGGTGCCCCTTTTGACTCTTGGAACCGGAGCCTGGGATGCGGGTAGGCGATGACCCCCCCCCCCCCCCTCCCCACAGCCAAACCCCCCCCCCCCACCCCCCCCCCCCCATCTGCCAGGACGACAGTGGACATGTAATTGCTACATAACTTACCACTCTGTTTTCCACATTTCTTCTCGCGCTCTTGTAAAACGCTGATCTATATACTGTACGCGAGGTGATAAGTGTGGCTGTAAAAAAATAATGTTGGCTATAAATCTCTGCACTGTGCTTTTTTGCTCATAAAAAAAAAAAAAAAAAAAAAAAACACATTGTGGATGAAAGCCAGGAAATGTCTTACACATGCCACGATTCACTCTACAGAGAGGGAGAAAAAACAACATCATGTGCCGATGATTGACAGGTGGGATTTTACAGACCGTGGACTGGGATAGGCTACATTCACGCAGATAGCACAGCACATCACTGGACTGTCACACACGTCTAAAGCAGTGGACATCATAACCGTAAATCACAAGGCTGGGGTTAATTAAGAGGCAGACACATAGCGTGTCCGTGAATCCCGCTACAGAAGTGGCTGGTCAGACACGGCTTGGGGGGGGGGGGGGGGGGGGGGGATGCAGGGCGAGGCATACGTCCTGACAGGACCGCCAGAACCTGAACAATACCAGGCGGCGGCGGAATAAAGAGCAGCGGAGAGAGCTGAAGACACAGCTGATGAATTTAGTTAAGTGACCGAGCGCTTTCCAGGAATTCTGAGCAGAGGGCAAAAATGAGGAGAGATATGAGCAAATAAATCTCTTATTTGTTTGGACGCTACAGCCGAACATTTGAAAAGACGAGTTGGGGGGGGGGGAATTAATAGAAAGTCCCAAGAGGAATCTGCTTACAATCTTTTGAATACACACACAGTTTTAGTGAGTCCATCGAGAAATAATCTGCAGCCTTTTCAAGGGATTAAGCCCCAAATGCCATGCAATAATCCCTCGGTGACTTTTAGCCTCAAGGTCTATGAAATATTGGGTGGAGTTCAAGTGATCAGCTGGCATTTGAGGGAAGGACGACAAGGAGGAAAAAATTAATTTAAAAAAAATAAACACCATATGTAGTACAGGGGAGGGGGAAGAAAAATCTTCAACAAGAAAACATTGACAAAAACTGTATTTCTGAGAGATCTTGAATCTTTGCGGCCCCCCCCCCCCCCCCCCCCCAACACCCCACACACACACACACACACACACACACACACACACACACACACACACACGAGAGTGTTTCAGCTGCTGCAGCTTTGTGGGAGTCGGCGGCCATCAGCAACTTCCCAAAAGACACATTTCATTTCCACGCGGTCCCTGAACTGGCCCCTAATGTCCCGTGTTATCAGAACGAACCAGCGGCGCTGATAAATTAGCCGTTTGGAAAAACACGCCGCGAAGTACCGTCAGCTAATGTGCACGCAGGTTTTTTTTATTTTTTTTTATTTGTGCGATACTCATATGCAACGCTTAATGTTGTGGAACCAATTCTGTCGTTTCCATTATGTAAATACATTTGCCTCAGCACTATATTTTATGTATTGTCTCCCTTGTCTCAATTACTTGGGCTATTAAAAATCAAGAGGTTATGGAAATGAGGTGCAGTTGTCTGTTTGTAGTTTGATGACAAGTGCAAAGTGTTTATGGAAGCTCGTTATGCATTCAATAGTAGTCGGGTACGTCAACACGCTCCGAGCGTTCATCCATATTCCACAATGCAATGGGGCGGCACGTCAGGGTCTTCAAGCATAACCAACACAATAAATAAATATATATATATAAATACAAATACATTTGCTATTTTATGTAGATCTCTGCTTTCTTATGGAGGAGAAAATGTGAAACTGGGAAGAAAAACAAAACCATATTTCTAGTGACTGTTTTTGGCCTGTGCCAAAGCAAATTAAGCATTTAATGCTTCAGTTGGGTTAAATTAGCCAAAATACCTCAGGAAGTAATCAAGAAGACTAAGTACGGATGCTCTCACTGACAAATAACTTCTTTACTAATCTTATTATTTTTAAATGCCATTTTCTTAGTGGGGCACTATCTGAAATAAGTTGGTGTGAAATCACTTCACAATAACAGATGGAACATTTTAACAGTGAGCAACACTGTGGGAA
>NC_045754.1:20329651-20331807 GCF_008692095.1 Etheostoma spectabile
TGAGACCATTTCAACCCCAAAAAGATCTCAAAGTGAGAGGTGGTGAGATGGAAACGTGTGATGGAAATTATTAGTTTCTTCAGAAAAAGCAGGGATTGCATAAACGTGTGGCTGCGGCTGCAGGTCGCAGGGCAGAGAAGCAGGGAAGCATCTATTCCAGGGCGGCTAAAGAGAAAATGTTGCACTCTTACTGTGCTGAAGCACGCTTTTTCCATTCGGATTACACAAAGAATTATTGTACTTGAATGTGTCTTCATCTGGGAGTTTCAGCACATCGACTACAGAACTCTACTCAGCCGTTTGAGAGTTTTTAATTTCAAATAAAAATATACAAAAATAAAGATTACTCACATGTAAATGTAATATTAACCTGAAGTTCTTCTCTTTTCTGTCCCTGCTGAAGGCCCAGATCTCTTTCTCAAACTTTTTTTGTGTTCAGATCTCTGGAGGTTAAAGCCTCTAATGAGGCAACATTTGTTTTATGAGAGGACAGATTAAAAAAGAAAAAAAAAAAAAGAAGCTGAGAAATGATTGGGGATATCACTAGTGAATTCCAGCATGTAAAGTAGGCCTATTTATTAGCTCTCTTTTGCAGTTTTATTACGTGGTTAGGGGGTCCTGCTGACGCTTTTACCCATTAGTTTAAATATTTAAAGTCACCAGTGGCTTAGTTATTCAAATGATGGAAGACATCGGTGGTTCTCTCACGGAGGAAGTTACCGGGCTCCGGTGACCACGGCGTGTCCTTTACGGACGCATCCAAAATGCGGATAGAAATCAGAAAACCCACTTTTCTCCATAAGCACACGTTTAAATTTCTATCAAAGCAAATTAGTGTTTTATTTTGTCATTGTCCTCGTCCATAAAGACAACGGAGGCTTTTTTTTTTTTTTGATGTTTTAAAGGACAATAAAAGCGCAAAACAGCAACTCGTCCACTTGTGATAAGTAAGATAATAGAGTATGTTCGTATTTTTTCCACCAAAGCAGGTGGAACATCAACGAAAATCGTTTTTTTTCCGTGTTCCTTGTGTCACCGAAGATTATTATGGTTGCACGACGTGAAGAGCGGCCGTGAGGGCAGCAGCTCTAGCTGCCGCATGGAGGAAGGTCAGGGGCAGCGCAGGGTTTGCGCGGCTTTTATTTTTGGGGGGGCGGGCCCGTGCGTGACTCGAACTGGCCCCCCGCCGAGTGGTAGGCGCGCATGCACGACCTCCAAACCAGACCGGGGATTCAAAAGACACAAAAACGGAGAGCAAGTGTTGCAAAGTTGTACCTTTTCTCTTCGATCGCCTCCTCCTTCTCCTTTTCAGCTTGCATTTCACCTGTCCGCCCTGAGC
The DNA here is from genome assembly GCF_008692095.1 of Etheostoma spectabile. Classification (NCBI taxonomy): domain Eukaryota; kingdom Metazoa; phylum Chordata; class Actinopteri; order Perciformes; family Percidae; genus Etheostoma; species Etheostoma spectabile. Next base: position 20,330,991 of record NC_045754.1, read on the forward strand.
CCCCGACGCGCGGCTGTTGTTTCCAAGTACGGATGCCATCAGCGCAGACTGCGGAGCGGAGCGCAGGGGGAGCGCAGACTGCGGAGCGGAGCGCAGGGGGAGCGCAGACTGCGGAGCGGAGCGGAGCGGAGCACGGGGACCAAACTTGTGGACTCGGCGAGGCTAGACCTCTCCTTTGACTTGTCTCGCTTACACCCTCCGCTGCTCTCTGGTAACGCTGCGTCCTCGGGGTTTGACGTAGACTCGCGATAAATGTGTCTCTCCTGTGGTTTTTCTTCTTTCTGTTTGTATCCGCCTAAGCCGGGGGGGGGGGGGGGGGGGGAGGACCTGTGAAACTCCCGCTCCCGGGGAGAGACTGTGGCGGCTCTCAGCAGCACCGATACCTCCGCTGCGCTCCGACAGCTTCTCCGCGCCTCTGCAGAGATCCTGGGCATCAACCACTTTGGATTCAATCACGCAGGACGCCTATCTATTTGCTGCCGAGCTCTCTAATTAGGGTCCAATCGTGGCTGTCTGGGAGGTGTGACATCACCAGCGACACCCACCAGCTCACACCCCTTATTCACCCGATGCTGTTTTGTTCATCATTTTTTTTATGTTGCTTACTTTTTTCCTCGCATTCCCCTCTTCACACTGCAGGGGAAGTCTGTGCCCTCTCGCCCTCCGTTGTGGGGGTGTCGGAGCCTGCCTGGTGGGGTTGTTGCTCAAGGGCACTTCAGCAGGTAGGATGAATGCAGCACGAGGGACTTATCATGGTTATTCCAGCTGGCGAACTATTTCCATACTACAGTGGGGCTCGAAAGTTTGGGCACCCCAG
>NC_045754.1:20331817-20331914 GCF_008692095.1 Etheostoma spectabile
GTATTAATGTGCATAAAGAAGCCAAGAAAAAAAATCTCCAAAAGGCATCAAATGACAGATGAGACATGCATATAATATGTCACAAAAAGTTGGATTT
>NC_045754.1:20331924-20332418 GCF_008692095.1 Etheostoma spectabile
ATTTACACTTTTAAAATAACAGAAAACTAAAAAAATGCCGTCTGCAAAAGTTTGGGCACCCTGCAGAGTTTCTAGCATGCACCCCCCCCCCATTTGGAAAGCTGCGACCTTACAGCGTGGAAATGGGAGGATTCTCATATCGATGGCATCGCTGGACCAAAAGTGAGAGCGCCGGTTATGTCAATCTAAGGTTTTATGCCCATACTCATCTGACCCCCCCGCCAACATCGATCACCATGACCAGACTCATCTGACCCCCCAACATCACACCATGCGTCTTCGAAGCAGTTTGGTATAAAATGAAACTGAAAATAGTTGACTGCTCCCAAAGCCATGGAAGTCTAGAAGAAGATAGCAAAGCGTTTTCAGATGCCAATATCCTCTGTTTAGACTGTAATTAAGAAATGGCAGTCATCAGGAACAGTGGAAGTTAAAGAAGATCTGGAAGACCAAGAACAATATCAGACAGAACAGCTCGCAGGGTTGGGAGAAAA
>NC_045754.1:20332625-20332717 GCF_008692095.1 Etheostoma spectabile
GTTTGCAAATGAACATATAGACAAGCCTGATGCATTGTGGGAACACGTTCTGTGGACCAATGAGATTAAAATAGAACTTTTTGGCCGGAATG
>NC_045754.1:20332727-20333053 GCF_008692095.1 Etheostoma spectabile
CGTTTGGAGAAGAAAGGGCACAGAATTAAATTAAAAGCACCTCTGTCCAGCTGTTTTCTGTTTATTTTGAAAGTGTAAATGATGGAAATAAAATCTAACTTTTTGTGACATAATGCTAATGTCTAATCTGTCATTTGATGCCTTTTGGAGATTTTTCCATATTTTCTGGGCTTCTTTATGCACAAAAATACAAATGTTTACCTGGGGTGCCCAAACTTTTGAACCCCATTGTATATGTCAAACTCAGCGGCTACAAGGACAGGGTGGTGTGGGAGTGTGGATATAGAGTGCCTTGAGAGAGTTTACACCCCCATGCTAAAGTTGAT
>NC_045754.1:20333063-20334281 GCF_008692095.1 Etheostoma spectabile
GGAAGAACATTTGTTTATTTACAATACATGATTCATTCACAGAGAAAATTGGTGTCCTTTTAAGGACACCAATTTTAGCTTGATTTTCCTAATTTTAGGCATTAAGATCAGTTTTAGCCTTGGTGTGTAACCTTTCTCTAGCCACTGTAGATGAAGAAAAAACATATTCTCCGCTCCAACAGAGTCCTTTGTTAGAATGAATCCTCTCTCCTTGTTTGTTCACTGAGATTTGGGATTTGTAATTTTCTTGCAGGATTATGGATCTAAACTAAATTCCTTTTCGCTCCCACCCACCAAAGCCACAAACAAGTCCACAAAGGGAGATTACTTTAAGATGCATCATTTTCAATTAGCACACACTCAATAACTCGCAGACATCAAATCATCTTTGACATTGAGTCAAATTCTCTTCCATTTTTCCCCAGTATGTGTACACTAGCCTCCTAATGACAAAACGTATGACCAAACACGTCTACTTTTATTTTGAAAACCCTGTGCTGGTGGTTGCAGGTGACCTCCAGCACAGGAGGCAGCTACAGAGTTTGAAGCTTGTGACATTTTGGCATTTTTGTGTGAACGTGCAGTGTAGAGGCTTTCAGGAAGCATTTGTGGCGTTCCTAGCTGGAGGGTATTGTTTTATCGCCCCGGCCCCCCCTCTGCGGAGGTCAGGTGTGGGCTAGTCTTGCATTGCCGGAACGTCCTCCACAGCGCGGCGGAGGAGGCTCTGGCTAGTCCACACAGCATTCCCAGATGGGAGAAAAAGGTTCTCTGATTTATTGGCATTTCTTTAAACCAATCACAATTGTCATGGGCGGGGCTAAGAGCCGGACGGCGCCATGGTGCCGCTGCTAAATATCCTCAGGAAGGAACTTGTTCTGGTGGAACATGTGAATGTTCAAGGCAAGGCGCTTTATCTGTATCGCACATTTCAGGAACAGGGCAATTCAAAGTGCTTTACATAACAGTATTAAAATAATAAAAGTTAAAGTGCGAGAAATGAAACAAATAAAATACGAAAATAAATGTTACATTGCAGTATAAGAAAGAGCAGTTAAAAACAGTTACACATATAAAAGCAGATAAAATAGCAGAGTTTAAGCTGCTAGTATGGGACAGTGTACAAGCCGCTGCCCCACACACGTTATCGGGGTGCAATAACCATTTTGTGGAAACCAAGAAGTTGTTCTAGTCATGCAACAGAAAACTCGGATTGGACAG
>NC_045754.1:20334875-20338763 GCF_008692095.1 Etheostoma spectabile
AATGCACCGGCTCTTGCGCATCGGGACAACGATGAATCTGCGGTGATAGAAACTAAGCAGAGGGGCGAACGAAGGCATTCACAGACAGTTCAATAAAGATAACAAGTCAAAAACAGGCTTGGAACCCATAGGACTGCAGAACAGCACATAAAGCAAATAAGAATAAGAAAAAGGTGCAAAAAACAAAAAAAAAAAAGGGAAAAAATTCCCCCAAAACAGTGCGAGACCACCAGCTGTCCCCACCCCCCCCCTCCCCCCCTGTGTGTTATTTTTTGGGGGGTTGGGGAGGGGGGGGGGCCGCGTGTGGGGGAAAAAATAATAAAAAAAAAAAATAAAAAGAGTCGTGCCCCCGCCCCCTTTTCCCCCCGCCCAAAAAAAGCGCACACCATCACACACACACCCACACCACACACACACCACCCACAACCCACACACAGACCCACACACAACACCCACATGCCCTCACACACATACAACCCACACACACCCACCCACACCCACACCCCACTACACCCACACACACACCAGGTTGTTGGATGGATTCGAAGTGCCACTATGGGCTTGGCCCTGACTTATATTATTTCTACAATTAGCACTATTATGTCTCCATGTTACATGCGTCATTGTACTTCTACATATCACGCCTCTATTTAGCAGACTCTACACAACCCTGTAACCGATGGCTTTACATCCTTTGTGTACTTTAAAACACGATGCTGCACTAGTTGCATTGAAGAAAAGCCCTGCCACCAAGCCCTCTGATGGTGTCCTTGTAGCGGGAAAAAATAAAGAGGTTGATTGCGGGTTAACAGAAAGAGCACAGTGTGTGGAATATTTAGGGAGATATGAGTGCTACAGGATTGTAAATATGATTCATTTTGGGGGTTCTTTTGAACTGTGGGTCCACAAACTAGAGCCCGACCGGCAAAGGATTTTCAAATTTAAAAAAAATCAGATAAATCGGCCGATATTTATTTAAAAATAAATAAATCCAGAAACGTGTAACAAAACAAACAGATTTCCTTAACATTAGTTATTTGTTGTTATTTATGAGTTATCACTAAAGTAATGATAATAAATTGTGTTAACAGAACAGAGGAACATCCAAATTTATTAAAGTTCTGATAAATAAAAATTTATAAAAATGCAAACTTAAAGTCCTTTGAACAAAAACAAATTAAAACTAATCAGTGTTGCCAACAGGGACGTAGTGGAGCGTCCTCTGGTGGACAGACTATGCAACACCATCACTAACAACATGGTTGCCCATCCGTTTTTATTTTATTTTTTAAAAATTAATTTATCAGAATTATTTATTTGTCATTATAAATGATACCGATGAATAAATGTTTAAAAATGTCAATACCGGCCGATAATATCGGTCGGGCTCTACTCCAAACAGACGTGTGTAACTTGCTCCACAAACTGTTTGACAATGGTTGATATGAGTCAAAATGGAGTTCTAAGGTCAAATGCATGAGGGTTATCATATTTATGGCATGACAGTGGAAACTGGGGCTGCAAGTACCCGCTATTTGTATTTGTATTTTTGATTAATCGATTCATTGTTTTATGAACAGATGCATCTTTGGGTACTCGGTATCGGCAGATATATAATCAGGGGTCAGGGGTCAAAAAACCTACTTGGGACATCACCAGATTGGAGGACTTGTTGATTTCAGCTCTGGTGAGAATATCAATCTAGTCAGTATTGTATCAAGTACTTGAAAGCAGTACTTGAGTAAAAGTACAACTATCTTTGGTAGAAGTTAAAGTCACCTTTTTAAAATATTACTTGAGTGAAAGTCTTAAAGTATCTGATATTTACTGTATCAAAAGTAATTCTTTGATATTAAATGTACTTCCTTTCATAGTAAAAGTAAAGAAAAACTAGGATGAACTTTCTTTTGGCTTCCTAACAGTAAAGCATAACATTCAGGGTTTCCACACCTCCTTAAACATCAAATTCAGAGTCTGACATCAACAAACTGAAAAACAGACACAGGGTTTTATTGTTTTTTTTGTGAGGAAGAATCTTTCACTCCGATGTACGAAACCCTTCTTGCATGTAACAAGTAACTAAGACACTGAGGGGAAATGAATGCGTAAAAGTAGACATTTGAGTTAGGAAAAAGTAGGAAAGGAGAAATGTAAATAACGTCAAAACTCAACTTAAAGGTCCCCTGCCATACTGCTTTTTGGATGCTATGTATACATGAAATCTCTTTATATAGCACTTAGAGTGGTCCCCTAATACTGTATCTGAGTCTCTTTAGTATAGACCTAGAGTGGTCCCCAAATACTGTATCTGAAGTCTCTTTTATATAACTTAGGGGCCCTAATACTGTACGAAGTCTCTTATATAGACCTTAGTGGTCCCCTAATACTGTACTGAAGTCTCTTTATATAGGCCTTAGTGGCCCTAATACGTATCGAGTCTCTTTTATAGACCTTAGTGGTCCCTAATACTGTATCTGAATCTCTTTATATAGACCTTGTGGTCCCCTAATACTGTACTGAAGTCTCTTTTATATAGGCCTTAGTGGATCCCCTAATACTGTCGGAAGTCTCTTTTATATAGGCCTTAGTGGTCCCCTAATATGTATCTGAAGTCCTTTTATATAGGCCTTAGTAGTCCTTTGATACTGTATCTGAAGTCTCTTATATGGACGCTTAGTGGTCCCTTAATCTGTATATGAGGAAGAAAGGGGGGGTGCACACAGAGGCATGCACAATTAACGAATTTTACGCGTATCACGATTTGGACTTCCACAATCAAATTTGCGTGATCGGGAGAGGAATTATTTTTAATAAAGCGTCATTCAATAGAACGCTCCGGGTTTTTTGCAAGCCCATCTCCCTTCATCGAAAGCCGTCTGCTCATGAGCCAGTCAGAGTAGTTCACTGCACACCCGTCAGCTAAGTTTCTAGATGTGACAGTCCCAGAGACAGAGTAACGTGAGAAAACTCAACAGTTAGCAGTCGTAATACGTCAGTTTCAAGGTTTACCAGTTTCCCAGTAAACGCAACACTTTGTCCCATCTGTTGTTTTCAGACAACAACAGTGACCAGTGCTAGTCGGTGATAGTTATCGTCTGTTAGCTGTTACTCTCTGGGACGCCAGAGACCGTTGCTAATGTCCTCGCATCCCCTGCAATGCTGTTTATATGGATCTGGTTTAATTTTCCATTACATGACCCATTCATCTTGTAAAGCCATGTCTGTGTTGGATCTTTTACGCTCTCGTCGTCCTACTCTCTCTCCTCTCTTCATCTCCGCCCCCGCCACACAGCCCGGTCCACACTTCTGATATTTGTCTACAGTTTTAATTTTTTATCAACACAGCTGTTATTGTAGTTATAGGGGGCAAACCTGTTTTGTACCAGTGTTTCCGCGGGTAATTGCTACGCGGCTGCCACGCGAAGACACACAGGAATTTATTGAATGCAACTAACTTCAGTTGGTAGAGTAGCGTGGGAGACGCAGCTGCTGAACCGAGACCGAGGCCGGACCTGGGCCAGAGATGGACCCATGGCCAGAATATCATAGTTCATAAAATGCAGCGCAGTGAAGATACAGACGTTTCATACACACGACGGTATATCTGCCGTTCGACCTTGCTGGACCCGTTCAATGATCAGCCGTCTCTCTGTGAGTAGCGTCCATCACACTCCTTCTCGCTTTATAATAGCCTATCGCGCAATAAAATTGGTTTTGGGTAAAATCAACAATAATCGTGAGAATAATCGCGATCAAATTTTGATCAAAATATATTATCATTTTTGGCCATAATCGTGCAGCCCTAGTGCAAGTAGAGGCTGGGGGTGTGACCTTGAACCGACTGCCACTTTGCTCGTTTAAAAGCCATGATGTCTCTCCTTATTGGGT
>NC_045754.1:20338788-20352430 GCF_008692095.1 Etheostoma spectabile
TGTTTGGATGTTTTATAGACCTAGTGGTCCCCTAATACTGTATCTGACGTTCTTTTATATAGAACTTAGTGGTCCCAATACTGTATCGAAGTCTCTTTTATATAGCCTTAGTGTCCCTAATCTGTATCTGAAGTCTTTTATATAGACCTTAGTGGTCCCCTAAACTGTATCTGAGTCTCTTTATATAGACCTTAGTGGTCCCCTAATACTGTATCTGAAGTCTCTTTATATAGACCTTAGTGGTCCCCTAATACTGTATCTGAAGTTCTTTTATATAGACCTTAGTGGTCCCTAATACTGTATCTGAAGTCTTTTATATAGACCTTAGTGGTCCCCTAATACTGTATCTGAGTCTCTTTATATAGACCTTAGTGGTCCCAATACTGTATCTGAAGTCTCTTTATATAGACCTAGTTGTCCCCTAATACTGTATCTGAAGTCTCTTTATATAGACCTTAGGTCCCCTAATCTGTATCTGACGTCTCTTTATAAGACCTCGTGTTCTCCTAATACTGTATCTGAAGTCTCTTTTATTTAGACTTAGTGGTCCCCTAATACTGTATCTGAGTCTCTTTTATAAGACCTTAGTGGTCCCCTATACTTTATCTGAGGTCTCTTATATAGACCTTAGTGGTCCCCTAACACTGATATGAAGTCTCTTTATATAGACCTTAGTGGTCCCCTAATACTGTATCTGAAGTTCTTTATATAGACCTTGTGGTCCATAATACTTATCTGAGGTCTCTTTATATAGACCTTAGTGGTCCCTACACTGTATCTGAAATCTCTTTATATAGACCTTAGTGGTCCCCTATACTGTATCTGAAGTCTTTTTTATATACTTGTGGTCCCCTAATACGTATTGAAGTCTCTTTATATTAGACCTTAGTGGTCCCCTAATACTGTATCTGAAGTCTCTTTTATATAGACCTTAGTGGTCCCTAACTACTGTATCTGAAGCTTTTTATATAGACCTTAGTGGTCCCTAATACTGATCTGAAGTGTCTTTTAGTAGACCTCAGTGTGTCCCCTAATACTGTATCTGAAATCTTTTATATAGACTTTAGTGGGCCCCTAATACTGTATCTGAAGTCTCTTTATATAGACCTAGTGGTCCCTAATACTGTATCTGAAGTCTCTTTTATATAGACCTTAGTGGTCCCCTAATACTGTATCTGAAGTCTCTTATATAGCCTTAGTGGTCCCCTAATACTGTATCTGAAGTCCTTTATTATAGGCCTTAGTGGTCCCTAATACTGTATCTGAGTCTTTTTATAGACCTTGGGTCCCTAATACTGTATCTGAGTCTCTTTTATATAGGCCTTAGTGGTCCCCTAATACTGTATCTGAAGTCTCTTTATATAGGCCTTAGTGGTCCTAATACTGTACGAAGTCTCTTTTATATGGCCTTAGTGGTCCCCTAATACTGTATCTGAAGTCTCTTTTATAGGCCTTAGTAGTCTTTGATACTGTATCTGAAGTCTCTTATATGGACCTTAGTGGTCCCTTAATACTGTATATGAGGAAGAAAGGGGGGGTGCAAAGAAGGGTGCACAATTAATCGAATTTAATCGCGATCACGATTTGGACTTCCCACAATCAAATTTGCGTGATCGAGCGATTATTTTTTATAAAGCGTCATTTCATAGAACGCTCGGTTTTTTTGCAAAGCCCATCTCCCGCTCCGTAAAGCGTCTGCTCAGAGCCAGTCAAGATGTCACTGCACCCCGCCCGCAGCTAAGTTCTAGATGTAGACAGTCCCAGAGGACAGAGTAACGTGAGGAAAACTCAACAGATAGCAGTCGTAATACGTCAGTTTCAAGGTTTCCAGTTTACCAGTAAACCAAACACTTTGTCCCATCTGGTTTTCAGACAACAACAGTGACCAGTGCTAGTCGGTGTAGTAGCGTCTGTTAGCTGTTAGATCTGGAGCACCGGTGCTAATGTCCTCGCATTCCGCTGCAATGCTTTTATATGGATCTGGTTTAATTTTCCATTACATGACCCATTCATCTTGTAAAGCCATGTCTGTGTTGGATCTTTTACGCTCTTCGTCCTACTCTCCTTCCTCTTACCTCCGCGCCCCGCCACACAGCGCCGGTCCACACTTGATATTTGTCTACAGTTTTAATTTTTATCAACACAGTGTATATTGTTAAGTATGAGGGGGCAAACCTGTATTTGTACCAGTGTTTCCGCGGGTAATTGCTATCGCGGCTGCCACGGCGAAGAACACAGGAGAAGTTATTGAATGCAACTAACTTCAGTTGGTAGAGTAACAGCGTGGGAGACGCAGCTGCTGAACCGAGACCGGGACCTGGACCTGGGCCAGAGATGTGACCCATGGCCAGAATATCATAGTTCATAAAAATGCAGCGCAGTGAAGATACAGACGTTTCATACACACGACGTGTATATCTGCCGTTCGACCCGTGCTGGACCCGTTCATAATGATCAGCCGTCTCTCTGTGAGTAGCGTCCATCACACTCCTTCTCGCAGTTATAAATAGCCTATGCGACAATAAAATTGGTTTTGGGTAAAATCAACAATAATCGTGAGAAAATCGCGATCAAAATTTTGATCAAAATAATTATGATTATCATTTTGGCCATAATCGTGCAGCCCTAGTGCAAAGTAGAGGCTGGGGGTGTGACCTTGACCGACTGCCACTTTGCTCGTTTAAAAGCCATGATGTCTCTCTCTTATGGGGGGGGGGGGGGCAAATTCTTTGGCCGGGCAAGCAGAGAAAGGCAAGGTAACCTTGCCTTAAGGGGCAACCTAGGGCTCGGTTTACACCCTCACCATTAGCTGGGTGAACTCCTTAATGTTAAAAAAACCTCATAAGTGAAATCTTCATGCCATGGGACCTTAAACTACATAAGTATTCATATTCTGTTACATTTCAACACAGTCTACAGTCAAGTAAAGGCTAGGCTAGCAGCAGCAGCACCAGACACGTGGTGTGAGAAGACGTAGAAAATCCACGCAGCCGCCAGCATCACAAACGCCACGCAGGCAGTGTGAAGCCGGCCTTAGACTGGGATTGGAAGAGATTGGTGTTTTTTCCAGAACTGGCATGATGAGACTCATGAGAAACAGACACTTCATTGTGCAATTGAATACATCTATTTCATGAATTGGTCATGTGTAGATTTCAAAATAGATTTAAGACAATCTGCATTTGACCATTCCTGCACTATAAGTCATGGATGTGTTCTCTGTGTCTGTTTACTTGCTCCAATTATTTAGCACTTTTGGCATTAGTTTGATGTCATATCTCTGGATTAAGAGTTAGATTCAAATTGAGATTGCAGTAAACACATGGAAACAATTAGCTTTTTTTCTATGATCAAATCGACACCTGCAATCTCATAAGGAGGCAGTGTTCAGGTAGGCTGTCTCCATGGTAATACGTCTGTTGCTCTCTAATCAGCAGTTATTTGTCTTTGCTCCCGGTTGAAAAAGAGCATGTGTTAACATGACAGAAAGCTTTACCCTTGAGACAGCTTTTAGAAGATTGAAAAGAAAGCTGCCCTGCCTCTTAAGCTACAGCAACAGCGTCAGGCGGGTTATTTTAGACATATTTATAGTTATTTATTTTAGTACCTCTTTATAGAAATGTAATGGACTGTTCGGGTTAGCACTATTCTGTCTTATCGACCACTCAAAGCGTTACATAGTACAGAAACCATTCACCATTCACATCTGGTCAGGGGCAACTCAGGGTTTAGCGTCTTGCCCAAGGACACGTCGACCTGGACTGCAGGGTCAGGGATCAAACTACAACCTTTATTATATATGGTATTTAAAGGTTACTGAAATTTGACTTTGTGAACCCTGCAAAAACCTAACTCAACCCTTATCTGCCATTGTTTCCTACATCACAACATATATATATAATATCTATAATATATATATATATATCGCTATATATATATATATAATATCTATATTATATATATACTACAAACACACACATATATACACATTTGTACTGTATACTGTATATACATACACACATACATACACACATTACTAATATACATATATATATAATATATTAGGGCTGCAAAGGAAAGAAAATTAAAATCATTTTTAGAGGTGCCTTCCTTTTATCAATACAATGTTCAAATGGTTCATCACAGAAGTTTTTAAATCAACAGAATACGTTGTTATTGTCTCAGAATACTGAGAACAGCAGACTTGAGTACACTGTTAAGTAATATCGTTTTCGTGATATGCCTCATGAGGTGCAGCCGTATTGTGTGTGTGTGTGTGTGTGTGTGTGTGTGTGTGTGTGTGGTTGTGCGTGTGTGTGTGTGGTGTGTGTGTCTGTTTTACAGCTAAATTAATCAGCATTTAAAATATAACCTATATTTGCATAGGTCTCCAGTGTTTTCTGCATATCCATAATAGTGTCAGTATGGATGTGTGTGCTGAAGTGGACAGGATTGGACGGACACTTTTTAATATCAGCCATTAACCTGCAGTGTGGAACTTTAGTCCCCCCCTTTGTGGCAGTGAGAGGAATTACACAAACACTGTCAACGCCTGCTTATGACGTTTGCCTTGCACGTCCGTTGGCTTTCATTATTTTGATCCTTTCTCCTGAACGCCAAATTCTTTTTTTCCATCCAGAGCATGCACTCCAAAAACGTTTCTTGAACACATCTTAAGATTTTCCGCCTACTCCTATCTGCTGCTCCTTCTGTGGTCTCTGCCCCCCTTTCTGCCCCCTTCAGGTCTGGCTGGTTACCCCCTAGGATGACTCAATCGGGATTGTGTAAACTCGTTTAGCAAGGGCTCGAATGTAACAGCCGTTCATTTATATGGAAATGTCCTGCACTCCAGCTCAAAGCCTCTCAAAAAAATTATTTCAAATTTATTTTACGTGTTCATTGCAACATCACAGTGCTCGACAATAATGGTCGCCCGGTAGCCCTTGGCAACCAGATTGAGTCAATTGGCAATCATTTTCTTGGCCTCTGGTTTCCCCCTTCAACTGAGGACACACGAAGTGAGGAAGTGACATTTGACCAGCTGTTTTTGCAATGAATAAAAACTATGGGTCCGGAAGTGAAGGAGTTTAAGTACCTTGGGGTCTTGTTCGCGAGTGAGGACTATGGAGCGTGAGATTGGTCGAGAATCGAGCAGCCGGTGCGGTATTACATTCCGTTCATCGCACCGTTGTGACGAAAAGGAGCTGAACCAGAAGGCAAAGCTCTCAATCTACCGGGCAGTTTTTGTTCCTACCCTCCTCATGGTCATGAAGGCTGGGTCATGACCGAAAGAACGAGATCCAGAGGTACAAGCGGCTGGAATGGGTTTCCTCAGGAGGGGGCTGGCGTCTCCTTAGAGATAGGTGAGAAGCACAGTCATCCGAGAGGAGCTGGAGTAGAGCCGTGCTCCTTCGCGTCGAAGGAGCCAGTTGAGGTGGTTAAGCATCTGGTAAGATGCCTCCGGGCGCCTCCCTAGGGAGGTGTTCCAGGCACGTCCAGCTGGGAGGAGGCCCCGGGGAAGACCTAGGACTAGTGGAGAGATTATATCTCCAACCTGGCTGGAACGCTTGGGACCCCCAGTCGGAGCTGGTTGATGTGGCTCGGGAAAGGAAGTTTGGGGTCCCCTGCTGGAGCTGCTGCCCCCGCGACCGATTACCGGATAAGCGGTCAAAGATGGATGGATGGTCCGGATGTGAATGCAGTCTAGTACATCTAGGAACAAGATGAACAATGTGTAACAGCAGGTGTAAAGTGGGCTTATGGCAGTCCATCTAAACTTATATTTTCATTTTCCAGAGGCTATAATGCCGGGCAGAAAGAGAGGACATGCAAGGACACGTGACAGGAAAACTGACTCCACCGCTTTCACTTACGTGGCCTTCCCACCACTGTCAAAGTACCCTGGGAGTCCAGAGTTTCTCGCGAGAGCACAATCTGAATTGCTCAGAGAGTTCTCTGGCATCCAGTAATGCTGTCATTACCTATGCCCATGTAGCCGAGCTGCACCAATCACATCGTGTATCTGATGTAGCGGGCCAGAGGCAGCTGAACACATGACGACAGTGTAATCTACCAGCTAGCTTCGCTGGTAGCTAGCATTTGGGGCTCTGGATAGGTCACCCCATTGTTGTGATTGGTCGAAGTGTTATCCAATGTGCATGCAGTAAGATTTTCAAATGCACGCTTGGTGCCGCCCCCTTTGAGATGGACACCTCAATCTTCGGATCTGGGTCTGGATTTCCAGGCTAGTGTCAAGAGCAAATGGAGGCAATTACGCAAAATTGAATTACCAGTGGGTAATGTCAGAAAATTAACAACTATTCCTAATGTACCTTGCAAACAAACACACAAAGCACTCTAATTACTAGCTGCAAACTCTCCCCCACGCCTCCTTCCAAGGTTGCATTCCCCGGCCGCATTTCAACTTTGAAAAGTGACATTGAACATTTCATTTTCAGCACGTAGACTCCAGCCACAGGGCTGAATTCTTGCTTTCCGTTGATGAGTGCCACCAGTGTACCGTTTCTCCACAACATCTCCTTTGGATGACTTCTTCTTTTCTTTTTCACCCACCCCACCCCTCTTAAGTGACACCCATTAATCACCATTAGGTCTGAAGAATTGTCTGCTTAGCGTCAGTCTTGGCTGACCCCAACATTGAGAGTGGAGATAAAGACGTAGCACTGACAGCTCTGAAATAGCCCATTTTTTCCCCGCAGGTCCGGTTCAGAGGAATAGATATTATTATAATGAAAAGACGGGGGGGGAACAATGAGTTCCTCCTTCAGAGCTGATGACACTGGAATTCTCAGTGTTTTCTGCGGCTGTGGACAGAATGCCTGGGTAGGTTACTGATTACCGTATTGGTTGCCGACGGCTGCCATGTGGCAACTTGATAGGTCACCGCAAATGTACAAGTTTATACATCATCATAAGTCTATGTCCCTGATACCATTGCTATATAGTAAGTCTTTGCCTATCTGGTAGTAAGCATCTCCTGCCATACAGGCTAATAAAGTACTGTGAGTCCATGATTACGCAGATCAATGGTGATTGTGTTAATATTGGTTCTTTAATTTCTGAAAGATTGGATATTGGGCGCTCTTTGTGAGTCTACATTGCAATCCCAATGTCTTTTGAATGGGACTAACATCATTGCCCTTAATGTCACGTGGCATTATCAGCTCTGTGGTTTACTACAATGGAGCCATGTGTTCTGTGTGGGGGGGGTATCAGTGAAAGACAGGAAAGGGAAAGGGGAGAATGATGAAGTAAATTCGATCTCTGTTTAGCAAAGGAGAGATTTCTCAAATTAGTTCTTCATAACACCGGTTTCAGACATCTTGCTCCACCGAAATGAACACTTTTTTTTAACGTCGAAATCAGTACATGAACCTCATTTAAACACTTAGTGTTATTTTTTGGTCAGAATTGTAGCAATCAATAAGAAACCATCATGTTTTGCTACAACTTTTAGCCCAGTTACTTCATGAGGTCATTTAAAGAGTCGGGGTAAGGTGCAGAGCTTACAAAAGTTCAAATATTCCTCCTAACAAATCACAAAGGTAGTCAAACCAAACAACAGACACAACTAGTTGTATTGTTATTTGTGGTTTAACATAAACATGTCTTTTAAGTGAAATTTGGCAGATTTGTAACCCAGCTCCTTGTCACCTGGGCAGAGGTTTCTCCGCCTGTTACGGTGTGTTCAAAGTTTCTTCATTCAGCTTGACCTACTTCACATTTCGCAGTGTCACAGATGTCACAGTAGAAAGTACAATTAGTGATGGCCAAATGAACTTCATGAACCAGTGTCTTTATTTTCTGAGCCCACTAGAATGGCGCTCTCTGATTGCAATGCTTTAGGCCTTTCTCTTAAAACAAGAGCGCCATCTAGTCGGGTCAGAAATAAAGACATTGGTTCACGAAGCTTCATTTGGCCATCACTAGTACAAATACTTCCATACCTTACTTAAGTATAATGTTGGCTATCTATACTTTGCGGGATTAATTATTTACAGTTAGGGGGTGGTTCGGTTACCGCAGGATCTTAAAAATAGCAACGTATCAGGACATCTATCTGCACTGTAGGCCCCTGTGGCACGGCCTAAGCTTTGTCCTTAATGGTATTTGTTCCCTTTACATTACTTTTATACTTTAAGTAGTTTTGAAACCAGTACTTTTACACTTTTACTTGAGTAAATGCTCGAGTTGATACTTTAACTTCTACAGATGCTTTTCAACCCTAGTATCGTACTTCTACCTGAGTATTGAATGGAATACTAGTGACACCTCTGCCCAGTGTAATGCCAAGGTTGATGGCCCAGGGCCTAAGTTGCCCCCCCCCCCCCCCCCAGCAGGCCCAAGACAGTGGGAATTATATTTTAAAGCTATACTTAGTAATTCTAAGTTATGACGATGTTCGAGCGTCCCAGTGAGACAAGCCTTCCGTGGCCGCGCACTGCGCAGCTAATAGTAGCCAGAGGACGGAGGATTAAAAAAAAAAACATGGGACTCTTCAGAAGAGGTCATTATCGTCAACGATTTCTGCGCAGGAAAGTCACCGGACGCCAAAATCTTCTGACATAGTCATACTGAGATATAAAGAGAGATTGATGTGGAGCTGATGGTCCTAATTCGCTTTGTAGTGACTCATTTAGCAAAGGATGGAATGTACGGACGTCCTATATTAAAAGTTACACACTAAAGCTTCAATGTAAATCTTAAGACTTTTGTAGAGATACAGTTACAGGGGGCAGATACAGTTGGTTGGAAACTTAGACATAGTCATAATTTCATATCTCCAGCAGTTTAGCCCTGAGTTAACGTAGGACCCTATGCATCTGTTTTTACAGCTTATTTAATTCTACATTTTCACTCAATTTTGTCCATGATTCTGTTATCACAGAAAATATGGGCTCTACATTTTTTTATGACTTTTAGTGTAGTACTTTTGTAGTGTTGAGTGCAAATCATTACATTCTTTATCGTACAGACAAACTCACTAAAAAAAAAAATAAAAAGGAGGAGGCACCTCCTGTCGTAGATGTATTTCATCTACAGTATGCACTTATGGAAAGTTGAATTTCTTATGCTATATGCTGTGAATAGCATGGAAATCCACGACCCAAACTCGCAGAGCAAAGTCAAAGTGTGCTCTCGCGGGAACGCTGGATTGTCCAGGGTATGCTCTGGATACGGTGTATTCATTTTTCTTTTCATATTCCATTTGATTTCTCAGGTTCATTTTTCAGGTTATTTTATTAGTACCCGTAGGCCAAACTAGGTTTCAGTCTAAGAGGCAGGACATCCTTAACACTTGTAGGGCCACCGCACTAACATGCACAACCAAACATTTAAACATATAAAAGACATTAAACATGGATGAAAGGAATAGAAAATTACATGACCAAAGTGCTTGTGGTTTTGGTCATAATTCTAACAGCGTTGTACAACGGGTGTTGCCGTTGGGCAAAAAAATACTCTTTTCAAGGTCAAAGTTTATTCTATAGCACATTTACAACAGTCCACTACTGTCTACAAGTGCTGTACAATTATAGATAACATAGGAAAAAGCCTAACAAATACTCAAAAACATCAAAACAGAATATGCCAAAACAACAACAAAAACAAAACCGAAACAGACAACAGATAAAAAGCTTTGCTCAATCAATACAATAACAAATGTCACAGCTCAGCTTGTGTTTAAAAGCCAGAGCAAAAGATGAGTTTTTAAAAGTGAATTTAAAACTCTCCAATAAGGAAGCTGCTCTAATGTTAGGAGAGGGAGAGAGTTCCAAGCTTAGACCTGCCACCGAGAAAGCTCTGTCCCCTCTGTGTTCAGTCTGGTTCTGGACAGTCTAAAAGCAGCGGACCTAAGTGTCTGACTGGAGCGTACAAATCAGCAATCAATAAATATGATGTGCCAGCCCATAAGAGAGGTAAAAACAAACAATAAGATCTTAAATGGTGTAACAGGCACCAGTGGGAGACTTCGTATTGGTAAAGCTTCCTGTCCAGGGCGCCGCATTTTGGACTAACTGTAATCGTCGAACCGAAGACTGATCAAGGAGTTTACAGTATCAGCGCGATTTGGATCAGGGCATGCAAACCGTTTCCAGTTTGGCTATGGGGACAGGTAGGGCTGGACCTTCAAAGAAGTCTAAGCTGAAAGAACAGCTTGTTTTTATCCACGGCTAATCTGTTTATCAAGTTTAAAAGAACTATCAATAAAAATTTTGGATCTTGTAGTTCTACAACCAAGGACATTAGCCTCAATCCAGGGGGGGGGGGGGCAAATTCTTTGGCCGGGCAAAGCAGAGAAAGGCAAGGTAACCTTGCCCCTTAAGGGGCAACCTAGGGCTCGGTTTACACCCATCACCATTTCTAGCTGGGTGAACTCATTAATGTTAAAAAAACCTCATAAAGTGAAATCTTCATGCCATGGGACCTTAAACTACAATAAGTATTAATATTCTGTTACATTACAACACAGTCTACAGTCAAGTAAAGGCTAGGCTAGCAGCAGCAGCACCAGACACGTGGTGTGAGAAGACGTAGAAAAATCCACGCAGCCGCCACGCATCACAAACGCCACGCAGGCAGTGTGAAGCCGGCCTTAGACTGGGATTGGAAGAGATTGGATGTTTTTCCAGAACTGGCATGATGAGGACTCATGAGAAACAGACACTTCATTGTGCAATTGAATACATGTCTAATTTCATGAATTGGTCATGTGTAGATTTCAAAAATAGATTTAAAGAACATCTGCATTTGACCATTCCTGCACTATAAGTCATGGAATGTGTTCTCTGTGTCTGTTTACTTGCTCCAATTATTTAGCACTTTTGGCATTAGTTTGATGTCATATCTCTGGATTTAAGAGTTAGATTCAAATTGAGATTGCAGTAAACACATGGAAACAACTTAGCTTTTTTTCTATGATCAAATCAGACACCTGCAATCTCAGATAAGGAGGCCAGTGTTCAGGTAGGACTGTCTCCATGGTAATACGTCTGTTGCTCTCTAATCAGCAGTTATTTGTCTTTGCTCCCGGTTGAAAAAGAGCATGTGTTAACATGCAGCAAAGCTTTACCCTTGAGACAGCTTTTAGAAGATTGAAAAGAAAGCTGCCCTGCCTCTTAAGCTACAGCAACGCGTCAGGCGGGTTATTTTAGACATATTTATAGTTTTATTTATTTTAGTACCTCTTTATAGAAATGTAAATGGACTGTTCGGGTATAGCACTATTCTAGTCTTATCGACCACTCAAAGCGCTTTTACATAGTACAGAAACCATTCACCATTCACATCTGCGTCAGGGGCAACTCAGGGTTTAGCGTCTTGCCCAAGGACACGTCGACCTGGGACTGCAGGGTCAGGGATCAAACTACCAACCTTTTATGTCTATATGGTATTTAAAGGTTACTGAAATTTGACTTTGTGAACCCTGCAAAAACCTAACTCAACCCTTATCTGCCATTTGTTTTCCTACATCATACAACATTATATATATATATATATATATATATATATATATATATATATATATATATATATATTACACACAACACATATATACACATTTGTACTGTATACTGTATATACATACCACATACATACACATACTATATATACATACATATATAAAATAATATTAGGGCTGCAAAGGAAAGAAAATTAAAATCATTTTTAGAGGTGCCTTCCTTTTATATCATAAAATGTTCAAATTTGTTCAATAACAGAAGTTTTAAATTCAACAAGAATACGTTGTATTGTCTCAGAATACTGGAAAGCAGACTTGAGTACACTGTTTAAGTAATATCGTTTTCGTGATATTGTCCTCATGAGGTGCAGCCGTAGTGTGTGGTGTGTGTGTGTGTGTGTGTGTGTGTGTGTGTGTGTGTGTGTGTGTCTGTTTTACAGCTAAATTAATCAGCATTTACAAAATATAACCTATAATTTGCATAGTGTCCTACAGTGTTTTCTGCAATATCCATAATAGTGTCAGTATGGATGTGTTGCTGAAGGTGAGGACAGGATTTGGACGGACACTTTTTAATATCAGCCATTAAACCTGCAGTGTGGAACTTTAGTCCCCCCCTTTGTGGCAGTGAGAGGAATTACAAACACTGTCAACGCCTGCTTATGACGTTTGCCTTGCACGTCCGTTGGCTTTCATTATTTTGATCCTTTCTCTGAACGCCAAATTCTTTTTTTTCCATCCAGAGCATGCACTCCAAAAACGTTTCTTGAACACATCTTAAGATTTTCCGCCTACTCCTATCTGCTGCTCCTTTCTGTGGTCTCTGCCCCCCTTTCTGCCCCCTTCAGGTCTGGCTGGTTACCCCCTAGGATAGACTCAATCGGGATTGTGTAAACTCGTTTAGCAAGGGCTCGAATGTAACAGACGTTCATTTATATGGAAATGTCCTGCACTCCAGCTCAAAAGCCTCTCAAAAAAATTATTTCAAAATTTAATTTTACAGTGTTCATTGCAACATCACAGTGCTCGACAATAATGGTCGCCCGGTAGCCCTTGGCAACCAGATTGAGTCAATTGGCAATCATTTTCTTGGCCTCTGGTTTCCCCCTTCAACTGAGGACACACGAAGTGAGGAAGTGACATTTGTGACCAGCTGTTTTTGCAAATGAATAAAAACTATGGGTCCGGAAGTGAAGGAGTTTAAGTACCTTGGGGTCTTGTTCGCGAGTGAGGGGACTATGGAGCGTGAGATTGGTCGGAGAATCGGAGCAGCCGGTGCGGTATTACATTCCGTTCATCGCACCGTTGTGACGAAAAGGGAGCTGAACCAGAAGGCAAAGCTCTCAATCTACCGGGCAGTTTTTGTTCCTACCCTCACCTATGGTCATGAAGGCTGGGTCATGACCGAAAGAACGAGATCCAGGGTACAAGCGGCTGGAATGGGTTTCCTCAGGAGGGGGGCTGGCGTCTCCCTTAGAGATAGGGTGAGAAGCACAGTCATCCGAGAGGAGCTCGGAGTAGAGCCGCTGCTCCTTCGCGTCGAAAGGAGCCAGTTGAGGTGGTTCAAGCATCTGGTAAAGATGCCTCCTGGGCGCCTCCCTAGGGAGGTGTTCCAGGCACGTCCAGCTGGGAGGAGGCCCCGGGGAAGACCTAGGACTAGGTGGAGAGATTATATCTCCAACCTGGCCTGGGAACGCCTTGGGATCCCCCAGTCGGAGCTGGTTGATGTGGCTCGGGAAAGGGAAGTTTGGGGTCCCCTGCTGGAGCTGCTGCCCCCGCGACCCGATACCGGATAAGCGGTCAAAGATGGATGGATGGTCCGGATGTGAATGCAGTCTGAGTACATCTAGGAACAAGATGAACAAATGTGTAACAGCAGGTGTAAAGTGGGCTTATGGCAGTCCATCTAAACTTAATATTTTCATTTTCCAGAGGCTATAATGCCGGCAGAATAAGAGAGGACATGCAAGGACACGTGACAGGAAAACTGACTCCACCGCTTTCACTTACGTGGCCTTCCCACCACTGTCAAAGTACCCTGGGAGTCCAGAGTTCTCGCGAGAGCACAATCTGAATTTGCTCAGAGAGTTCCTCTGGCATCCAGTAATGCTGCTCATTACCTATGCCCATGTAGCCGAGCTGCACCAATCACATCGG
>NC_045754.1:20352440-20354282 GCF_008692095.1 Etheostoma spectabile
GTAGGCGGGGCCAGAGGCGAGCTGAACACATGACGACAGTGTAATCTACCAGCTAGCTTCGCTGGTAGCTAAGCATTTGGGGCTCTGGATAGGTCACCCCATGTGTTGTGATTGGTCGAAGTGTTATCCAATTGCATGCAGTAAGATTTTCAAATGCACGCTTGGTGCCGCCCCCTTTGAGATGGACCCTCAATCTTTCGGATCTGGGTCTGGATTTCCAGGCTAGTGTCAAAGAGCAAATGGAGGCAATTACGCAAAATTGGAATTACACCAGTGGGTAATGTCAGAAATTTAAGCCAACTATTCCTTAATGTACCTTGCAAACAAACACACAAAGCACTCTAATTACTAGCTGCAAACTCTCCCCCACGCCTCCTTCCAAGGTTGCATTCCCCGGCCGCATTTCAACTTTGAAAAGTGACATTGAACATTTCATTTTCCAGCACGTAGCTCCAGCCACAGGGGCTGAATTCTTGCTTTCCGTTGATGAAGTGCCACCAGTGTACCGTTTCTCCAGCAACAATCTCCTTTGGATGACTTCTTCTTTTCTTTTTTCAACCCCACCCCACCCCTCTTAAGTGACACCCATTAATCACATTAGGTCTTTGGAAGAATTGTCTGCTGAGCGTCAGGTCTTGGCTGACCCCAACATTTGGAGAGTGGAGATAAAGACGTAGCACTGACAGCTCTGAAATAGCCCATTTTTTCCCCGCAGGTCAGCGTTCAGAGGAATATGAATATTATTATACATGAAAAGACGGGGGGGGAACAATTGAGTTCCTCCTTCAGAGCTGAATGACACTTGGAATTCTCAGTGTTTTCTGCGGCTGTGGACAGAATGCCTGGGTAGGTTACTGATTACCGTATTGGTTGCCGACGGCTGCCATGTGGCAACTTGATACGTTCAACCGCAAATGTACAAGTTTATAACATCATCATAAAGTCTATGTCCCTGATACCATTGCTATATTAGTAAGTCTTTGCCTATCTGGTAAGTAAGCATCTCCTGCCATACAGGCTAATAAAGTACTGTGAGTCCATGATTACGCAGATCAATGGTGATTGTGTTTAATATTGGATTCTTTAATTTCTGAAAGCATTGGATATTATGGCGCTCTTTGTGAGTCTACATTGCAATCCCAATGTCTTTCTGAATAGGGACTAACATCATTGCCCTTAATGTCACGTGGCATTATCAGCTCTGTGGTTTACTACAATGGAGCCATTGTGTTCTGTGGTGAGGGGGGCTTATCAGTGAAAGACAGGAAAGGAGAAAGGGGAGAATGAATGAAAGTAAATTCGATCTCTGTTTAGCAAAGGAGAGATTTCTCAAATTAGTTCTTCATAACACCGGTTTCAGACATCTTGCTCCACCGAAATGAAAACTTTTTTTTAACGTCGAAATCAGTACATGAACCTCATTTAAACACTTAGTGTTATTTTTTTGGTCAGAATTGTAGCAATCAATAAGAAAACCATCATGTTTTGCTACAACTTTTAGCCCAGTTACTTCATGAGGTCATTTAAAGCGTGGGGTAAGGTGCAGAGCTTACAAAATGTTCAAATATTCCTCCTAACAAATCACAAAGGTAGTCAAACCAATACAACAGACACAACTAGTTGTATTGTTATTTGTGGTTTAACATAAACATGTCTTTTAAAGTGAAATTTGGCAGATTTGTAACCACAGCTCCTTGTTCACCTGCGGCAGAGTTTTCTCCGCCATCGTTACGGTTGTTCAAAGATTTCTCATTCAGCTTGACCTTACTTCACATTTCGCAGTGTCAGAGATGTCAAGTAGAAAGTACAAATTAGTGATGGCCAAATGAAGCTTCATGAACC
>NC_045754.1:20354292-20363987 GCF_008692095.1 Etheostoma spectabile
TGTCTTTATTTTCTGAGCCCACTAGATGGCGCTCTCTGAATTGCAATGCTTTAGGCCTTTCTCTTAAAACCAAGAGCGCCATCTAGTCGGGTCAGAAAATAAAGACATTGGTTCACGAAGCTTCATTTGGCCATCACTAGTACAAATACTTCCATACCTTACTTAAGTATAAATGTTGGCTATCTATACTTTGCTGGATTAATTATTTACAGTTAGGGCTGGGTGGTAATACGGTATACCGCAGGATCTTAAAAAATAGCAACGGTATCAGGACATCTATCATGCACTGTAGGCCCCTGTGGCACGGCCTAAGCTTTTGTCCTTAATGGTATTTGTTCCCTTTACATTACTTTTATACTTTAAGTAGTTTTGAAACCAGTACTTTTACACTTTTACTTGAGTAAAATGCTCGAGTTGATACTTTAACTTCTACAGACGTCTTTTCAAACCCTAGTATCTGTACTTCTACCTGAGTATTGAATAGGAATACTAGTGACACCTCTGCCCAGTGTAATGCAAGGTTGATGGCCCACTGGGCCTAAGTTGCCCCCCCCTCCCCCCCCCCAGCAGGCCCAAGACAGTGGGAATTATATTTTAAAGCTATACTTAGTAATTCTAAGTTATGACGACTGTTCGAGCGTCCCAGTGAGACAAGCCTTCCGTGGCCGCGCACTGCCGCAGCTAATAGTAGCCAAGAAGGACACGGAGGATTAAAAAAAAAACATGATGGACTCTTCAGAAGAGGTCATTATCGTCAAACGAGTTTCTGCGCAGGAAAGTCACCGGACGCCAAAATCTTCTGAACATAGTCATACTGAGATATAAAGAGAGATTGATGTGGAGCTGATGGTCCTAATTCGCTTTGTAGTGACTCATTTAGCAAAGGATGGAATGTAACGGACGTCCATTAATATTAAAAAGTTACACACTAAAGCTTCAATGTAAATCTTAAGACTTTTGTAGAGATACAGTTACAGTGGGGCAGATACAGTTGGTTGGAAACTTAGACATAGTCATAATTTCATATCTCCAGTTAGCATTTAGCCCTGAGTTAACGTAGGACCCTATGCAATCTGTTTTACAGCTTATTTAAATTCTACATTTTCACTCAATTTTGTCCATGATTCTGTTATCACAGAAAATAATGGGCTCTACATTTTTTTATGACTTTATTGTAGTACTTTTGTAGTGTTGAGTGCAAAAATCATTACATTCTTTATCGTACAGACAAACTCACTAAAAAAAAAAATTAAAAAGGAGGAGGCACCTCCACTGTCTGAGTAGATGTATATTCATCTACAGTATGCACTTACTGGAAAGTTGAATTATTCTTATGCTATATGCTGTGAATAGCATGGAAATCCAGACCCAAACTCGCAGAGCAAAGTCAAAGTGTGCTCTCGCGGGAACGCTGGATTTCCAGGGTATGCTCTGGATACGGTGTATTCATTTTTTCTTTTCATATTCCATTTGATTTCTCAGGTTCATTTTCAGGTTATTTTATTAGTACCCGTAGGCCAAACTAGGTTTACAGTCTAAGAGGCAGGACATCCTTAACACTTTGTAGGCCACCGCATAACATGCAACACACCAAACATTAAAACATATAAAAGAGACATTAAAACATGGATGAAAAGGAATAGAAAACATTACATGACCAAAGTGCTTGTGCGTTTTGTGCAAGTAATTCTACAGCTTGTACAACGAGGTGATTGCCGCTGGGAAAAAAACTCTTTTTCAAGGTCAAAGTTTATTTCTATAGCACATTTACAAACAGTCACTACTGTCTCAAAGTGCTGTACAATTATAGATAACATAGGAAAAAAGCCTAACAAATACTCAAAAAACATCAAAACAGAATATGCCAAAAACAACAACAAAAACAAAACCAAAACAGACAACAGATAAAAAGCTTTGCTCAAATCAATAACAATAACAAAATGTCACAGCTCAGCTTGTGTTAAAAGCCAGAGCAAAAAGATGAGTTTTTAAAAGTGATTTAAAACTCTCAATAGAGGAAGCTGCTCTAATGTTGAGAGGGAGAGAGTTCCAGAGCTTAGGACCTGCCACCGAGAAAGCTCTGTCCCCTCTGGTCTTCAGTCTGGTTCTGGGACAGTCTAAAAGCAGCGGACCTAAGTGCTCTGACTGGAGCGTACAAAATCAGCATATCAGATAAATATGATGGTGCCAGCCCATTAAGAGAGTTAAAAACAAACAATAAGATCTTAAAATGGATTCTAAAAACGTGCAGCCGCATTTTGGACTAACTGTAATCGGCGAACCGAAGACTGATCAAGGAGTTACAGTAGTCCAGGCGATTTGTGATCAGGGCATGCACAACCGTTTCCAGTTGGCTATGGGGCAGGTAGGGCTGGACCTTCCCAAGAAGTCTAAGCTGAAAGAAGCTTGTTTTTACCACTGAGCTAATCTGTTTATCAAGTTTAAAAGAACTATCAATAAAAACTTTTGGATCTTGTAGTTCTACAACCAAGGACATTTAGCCTCCATCCAGAAAGGAGATACTGGAATTCCCTATTCAAAAGGTGGATCCTGAGTAGAGCCCGACCGATATAGCGGCGGGCCAATATTAGGCGTTTTCTGAACTATCGGTATCGGCATTTATAATGGCGGATAAAAGAATACATTTTAAAAAATCCATCAGAATCCTTTATGATGACAAATGATTCTGATGAATATTTAAAAATATAAAATAAAAACGGACGGGCAACCATGTTATGAGAGTTGGCGTTGCATAGTCTGTCCACCAGAGGACGCTCTACAACGTCCCTGTTAGTGTTGGCGTGCATAGTCTGTCCACCAGAGGACGCTCTCAACGTCCCTGTTAGTGATGGTGTTTAATAGTCTGTCCACCAGGGGACATCTACAACGTCCCGTTAGGATGGGTCGCGTAGTCTGTCCACCAGAGGACGCGTCTACAACGTCCGTTAGTGATGGGTCGCATAGTCTGTCACCAGAGGCGCTCTACAACGTCCCTGTTAGTGATGGTGTTATAGTCTGTCCACCAGAGGAAGCTCTACAACGTCCCTGTTAGTGATGGGTCGCATAGTCGTGCCACCAGAGGACGCTCTACAATGTCCCTGTTAGTGATGGCGTTGCATAGTCTGTCCACAAGAGGACGCTCACAACGTCCGGTTAGTGATGGTGTTTAATAGTTGTCCACCAGAGGACGCTCTACAACGTCCCGTTAGTGATGGCGCGATAGTCTGTCCACCAGAGGACGCTCTACAATGTCCTGTAGTGATGGCGTTGCATAGTCTGTCCACCAGAGGAGCTTACAACGCCCTGTTAGTGATGGCGTGGCATAGTCTGTCCACAGAGGACGTCTACAACGTCCTGTTAGTGATGGCGTTGATAGTCTGTCCACAAGAGGACGCTCTACAACATTCTTGTCAGAGATGGCGTTGCTAGTCTGTCCACCAGAGGACGCTCTACAACATCCTTGTCAGAGATGGCGTTGCATAGTCTGTCACCAGAGGACGCTCTACAACATCTTGTCAGAGATGGCGTTGCATAGGTGTCCACCAGAGGACGATCTACAACTCCCTGTCATGATGGCGTTGCATAGTCTGTCCACAGAGGACAATCTACAACGTCCCTGTCAGTGATGGCGTTGCATAGTCTGTCCACCAGAGGACAATCTCAACGTCCCTGTCAGTGATGGCGTTGCATAGTCTGTCCACCCGAGGACGGTCCCAAGTCCCGTCATGATCGTTTAAGTCTGTCCACCAGAGGCGCTCTACAACGTCCTGTTAGTGATGGCGTGGCATAGTTGTCCACCAGAGGACGCTCTACAAACGTCCTGTTAGTGATGGCGTGATGTCTGTCCACCAGAAGACGCTACAACGTCTGGTTAGTGATGGCGTTGCATAGTCTGTCCACCAGAAGGACGTCTACAACGTCCCTGTGTGATGGCGTGCATAGTCTGTCCACAGAGGACGCTCTACAACGTCCCTGTTAGTGATGGCGTTGCATAGTCTGTCCACCGAAGACGCTCTACAACGTCCCTGTTAGTGATGGCGTGGATAGTCTGCCACCAGAGGACGCTCTAAAACGTCCTGTTAGTGATGGCGTTTCATAGTCTGGCACAGAGGGGACGCTAAACTTGTCAGTGATGGGTTGCATAGGTCTGCCCCAGAGGACGTCGCCCAACCCCGTTAGTGATGGCGTTGCATAGTCTGTCCACCAGAGGACAATCTACAACGTCCCTGTTGGCAACACTTGTTATTGCTTTTTTGTTCAAAAGAACTTTAAGTTTCATATCTTAACTTTGTGTTTTTAAACATTTTATTTATCAGAACTTTAATATATTGTAATGTTCCTCTGTGACAATAAAACAAATAATATTATTTTTAGTGAGAACTCATAAATAACTACAAATAACTAACGTTAGGAAAATCTGTTTGTTACACTTTTCTGGATTTAAAAAAGAAAAATCTGTATCGGCCGATATATTGGAATATTGGATTTTTAACTAACCAAATATTTGTATCGTATCGGCCTTAAAAATCCTTTATCGGGCCGGGCTCTAATCCTAAAATGGCCGTAGCTATCCGCTGTAGTTGTTTAACATACAGGGTTGCGGGGTGCAGCTGGGGCTCCCCACTCAGCTTACAATGAGATTCTTGAATTCTGACTGTTGGAGTTTTTCCACTTCCAGAGTGTGTTCTATTGTCTTGTACCATGCTTGAACATCTGGGGATTTGGCTTACTTCCAAAGCCTAGACACTTGCTCCAGTGCCTTTAAGCAGAGTATTTTATTTAAATATGTATCTGTCCCTAGCATTGATCTTGAGGTTTGTATTAATTCCCAAAAGATTTCCAGGTGTGAATGGAACTGTAATGTCATGTATATATTTCATATCGCTCATTACCCTTTTGCCAGAACACCTGAGCAAGTAAAATATGTGTGTCTGTCTGATTTGCTTTTCTCTCCAGCAGCTTGTTCCCTCTGTTGCTGTGTTTCTTTGAACGAAATAATGAATAATGAAATATCTATGACTTATTTTCCAGGCATATTCCTTGCAGTGTTAAGATTGCGTTATTTTAAAAATGTTCTTTTAAGGATCTCTCCACTCTTCATCTGAAGCGTCTATACCTAACTCTTTCTGGGCTCTACATTAATGCTTCCATCAGTCTGGGACTGGCCCCGGTCGGGTCCTCAACCTTTCCATTTTCTTTTTTTCCTTTTCACTATCGAATATTGATTTTCATAAACACTTACTTGTTTGTCGTTTTACAATTTGCAGATATAAAAATGGGGAATATTTGCTGACAGCCTTAACGTACAGTGCTACGGATACAGGACTATCTGTTGAGTTCTGACAGTCTGGTTGTTTAATAGAGAGACAGCTAGAGCCCGACCAATAAAGGGTTTTTAAGGCCGATATCGATACCAATATTCCGATACATTGGCCGATATGAATTTAAAAAAAAAGAAAAATCCAGAAACGCATAACAAAACATAAACAGATTTCCCTACCATTAGTTATTTGTATTTATGAGTTCTTACTAAAATAATATGATAATAATTTGTCACAACAGAACATCAAAACACATTACAGTGCTGATAAATAAAATGTATAAAAATACAAACTTAAGATATGAAACTTAGTCTTTTGAACAAAAAGATTATATTTTAATTTATTTTTTTATCGGCCTTTATAAAGGCTGATATGATAATTCGGGGAATTGCCTATTATTGGCCAATGATATCGACTAAATAAATAAATGTCAAAGTGTTGCCAAAAGGGACGTTGTAGAGCGTCCTCTGGTGGACAGACTATGCAACACCAACAGTCATAACATGGTTGGCCGTCCGTTTTTAATTTTTTAAATATTCATTTATCAGAATCATTTATTATTTATCATTATGAATGATTTGGGTGATTCGGCCATTATGAATGCAGTTACCGACAGATCTGGAAATGCCTAATATCGGCAGATAACATCAGATATATCGGCGGGAAACCTTAGTGTCTCGCTATTGTGGCATCAAAAATGGAATATGTGGGAGGCTTTAAGTTACAAGAGAGAGGATGATGGATTAATACATGTAAAGTAGGTCTCTTGCCCCACACACACCACACACACACCACACACACACACACACCACACACCACACGCCGTTCTCCTATGACAATGTTCCCAAACTTAGGGTCGGGACCCAATGGGTCGGCCATGGCAGAAACAGATTATTCTCAGCTTGACCTCAGAATGGCACTTTCAAAAACCGTCCTAGAACCGATCAGCTGGTTGATATCTTCACCAGACACACACATCTCGTTAAATTCAGTCAGCACATTATTTAAAAAAGTGTTGGTGTCTGACTGAGGGAGGGTGGGAGGGATAAAGAACACGAGTTGAGAAAGGGTTAGACCAGAAAGAGAATAGAGACCTTTTTTGTTTTGTATTACGTTTTATAATGGAATAAATATACTTCATATACATTTAAATTCATGGTTTTGTTCCGGAAATTTGGGTCCCGGAAAGACACTAAATTTCTCTTTTGGGTCTTGAGCTGAAAAATTTTGGGAACCACTGTCCTATGATATAGCTCTGCTAGCTGCTACAAGCTAACAGTCAAGTGCAATTTTATAGGGTAAGAAAAGTTAGCCAGTCGCCACATTTCATTGGCAAATGCATGTCAATGAAATTAATTCAAGATTAATTTAAAATGAGCCATATTTTAATATAAAGTAGGGCTGGGCAATATATCGATATAATGTCTTTATCGTGATATGATACTGGATATCTTCTTAGATTTTGGATGTCATA
The DNA here is from genome assembly GCF_008692095.1 of Etheostoma spectabile. NCBI lineage: Eukaryota > Metazoa > Chordata > Actinopteri > Perciformes > Percidae > Etheostoma > Etheostoma spectabile. The sequence continues at coordinate 20,361,088 of NC_045754.1, forward strand.
ATATGAAATAGGATTTCCCTGGTTTAACAGTAAAGTGATGTCATTTCCTCACTACTGTTTTAACTGTTCATTTATTACCCACGTAGTCATTATATCCACATTGCTGATGATTATTTATCAAAAATCTCCATGTGAACATATTTCTGAAAGCCCTAATTATCAACCCTACAATATCGAGGTATTTGGTGAAGAACATTGTGATATTTGATTTTCTCCATATCGCCCAGCCCTATTATAAAGGACTCCAAGGACGAAATACTAAAAACACTTTTATTGTATGAATGGGCAGATCAGGATTAAACCTTGGAAATATTATTTCTTATTTCACCGTGTCTAAGATTAAGAGCTGTTTTACAGATATATCAACATCTCTTAATCTTTATTTTTTTTAAGAGGAAAATATACTGCAATGTCATCATATTATACTTTTGTTAGGGCTGGGTTGAAATCTAACATGACGATATTTTTGACCAAATACCCCGATGTCAATATCGCAACGATATTATAGAGTATAGATAATTACACAATGAGATTTTTGATAAATAATCATCAGTAATGTGGATATAATGACTAAGTGTGCGAAGAAAAATAACAGTTACTACAGTCTGGTAAGTTCAGGAAATGACATCACTTCAGTGTAAAACCAGGAAAAGACAACACTTATGCCATATTACAACATCCAAAATCTAAGACGATATCTAGTCTCATATCTCAATATTGATATAATATCAATGTATTGCCCAGCTCTAATTTTTGTATGCAAAAAAAGTGAGAAGAATTGGTTAAAACATTGGTACAATTTGGATTATTTGACTACAGCAAATAGTGTGTTGACGGATCTTTATTTTATTTTTGATGATACAAGATACCAACAAATTCAACCGGCGCTCCAGCTACATATTTTAATGTTATTTCCGCTTGTAGTTTTTATGTTTTCAGGCGGATAGAAGGAGAGTTAGATCTGCACAGACAGATGGGAGCAAACTGTTTGTGGATCTCCTGAAGGTAAAGATGCCAGGTCTGATCAGGCTGAGTTCTGCAGCCGGGAGGGAAATGATGTACAGCTACATTTGGGGTTTTGTTTTGCTCGTTGGTGTCAGGCAGGTACAGTGCTTGGAAACTCTCCAGAACCTGACCTCCCTGACGGCAGATTTCATAAATTTCATGAAGAAAAAAAAAAAACCTCTCTAAAACTCCGTTGTGGACAAACCTGATCTTTCCTGGCACTACAACACGTCGTGCAGACTTTAGGAGCTCTTCTGCTTTTGACCTGACAACGGAGCAGGACAAGGACACAAGTAAAAAAATAAATTAAAAAAAAATAGAAAAAATACTCAAATGTCAGCAGAGCTTAGTTCTGATCAAACATTGTGTCCTAACTGATAGCGCCCCGGATGCTCGAGCCGCTGTAATTGAAAATGAGCACAACAAAATCAAACAAACTGTGGTGCGTGTCTGATTGAGAAAAAAAACTGGGGTTCATCACTAAAACCTGCTTTTAAATAACCCAGAATTGCACACATGCATGTTTGGATATCTGCCACATATTCTCACACACTCACCACTGTCAAAATGACAACATGGGAAAATTAGTAAACAGAAGCTTATCATTTTCCAAAGGATCCTAAAGGCCTTGAAGCTGTATTCCATTTTGAAGACTGAGATTAATTGCCTCTTTTCCGCCCGACAGTAATCCTTGAAACTGCCTCTGCTTGGTGCAACAGCATCTCAGCCAGCCCCCCCCCACACACACACACCAAGGATACCACCACATCAAGTCAAACTAGCCCCTTACCCTAACACACGCTCACACACACTCACAGAGACACACACCAGAGAGAGAAATAGACACCCACACACAAACAACACACACCTACAGAGAGACAACACAACCCAGAGAGAGAGAGAGAGAGAGAGAGAGAGGACACCCAGAGAGAGAGACACACACACCCAAGAGAAGGAGAGAGAGAGAGAGAGAGAGAGAGAGAGAGAGAGAGAGAGGAGAGAGAGAGAGGAGAGAGAGAGAGAGAGAGAGAGAGAGAGAGAGAGAGAGAGAGACACACACACACCTTACTACATCCCTAATATCTTGCCCATTAGCTCTTGAAAGCCAGCATCCAGAATTACTTTGAGTCTCACAGGCGTTTGAAGTTTTACACAGTCACAGTCAACGTGAGCGGCAGGAAGCACGGAAAGTAACAATGAAGCTTTGCTTGTGTTGCTCGTCAAGGAGTTGAGTTTGTTAATCTCACTATGCCGGGAGAATTGGTAGCTTAGCACTCCATCTCCAAACCTAATACCTCCTGGAAGAACAACAGAGAGCAGAAAAGGCTCCATTTGTTGTTTCCTGTGATATTTGCAGGTCTCACAAATCAAACCAGCAAGCCGTTGTTTTAATTAATGTCCCTGTCTTTGTTCACAACACCATGCGTGTGCAGAATGGCAGCATATGGTGGGCTCGGTTTTGCAAATCCTCAAGAATCCAGACCGGCGTGGGATTTATGAATGTAACAGATGAGGTTTTGATGATTATGAGGCTGCTGATGGTTGTCGGCAGTGGAAAGGTTGCGCCTTCGACTCCGGAGCGCAGCATATGCTGCCTCGTGGACAGCGAGAGGCCATCCAGAACTTCTGCCAGCGCCAGCCATTTCATTACTCCGACAGATGGCTGCAGGGATTTTATCATAATATCCTTCCGCTGAATCTTTGTCGTGTTATAAAAGTTTTATCAACATTATCATTTTATCAAACTGACAGAAGTCTGGTCGTGGGTGTCATCCTCCACGTCGTCACTTTTGAATTTCTGCTTTCTTGGTAAATCACGGAGTTGTTGACCAAATGAGCATCAAGCTTGTGGTTTTGCAAATAAAAACATGATGTAGCTCAAGATTAATGAGGAT
>NC_045754.1:20363997-20365644 GCF_008692095.1 Etheostoma spectabile
GGATGTGCCCCATCCCCCCCCCCCGCATGCATTTGCGAGAGATGAATCAAAGGCTGACTGGGAATCACGCAAAGCTTTTACAAACTGAATCCTCGCTCGGCAATTAATTTTGTATGCGCTGAAGACATGGCAGATTTTGATTTTGGGCGGAAATTACTACACTCGGTGCGTGTCTGCGCGGAAATCAGCCCGGTGATTTTCCTACCAGCGCGGCATCGCGCCGCCGTATTGGCACTGATTACGAGGCCCCACTGACCTGCGGTGCGTGCCTTTCTGGCCTCCAATGACAACGGCGCGTGAATAGGGTGTAATCAATCTTTGATCCAATCAGGGGCTCGGTGGCTGGATGACTGACACAGAGGTCTCTGTGGGGCTCTTAGGAGGTCAGAGTTAAAGGGCTCCCAGGGGACCAAAGGCAATGACAAAGAGATGAAGAGTGGAGACTATTAACGTACTGCTGACTCTGTATTTCCTCTACTCTTTCTATCCCTGCTCTAGGTTAATAGGGCCCGTTTATTACAGGGTTTCTGCAAGTCACATTTAAGACTTTAAGGCCTATATCGCGGCATAAAAGTACAACGCAATGCAGAAAAGACGCCACAGATTTAAAAATCAAAACATTTCAGTGAGCTATAGAGGTTGCGTTACATGGACGTAGGAAAATTAAGATCTGTTAAAAATGATGTAAGACCTACATCACAGTATTTCAGCGATTGTAAGATGTTCTAAAGCGCCCATATTCTGCTCCTTTTTATTTTGAGGTTGTACCAGAATAGGTTTCCATGGTTTCATTTCAGAGCGCCACATTATTAAATTTGCGTTTGATTATTGTGACCCCCCTCAGCAGTGACGACTCTGCTGAGGAGGGACACGGTCCTGTAGTCAGGGATTTTACGGATTGGTGTAAATGCTTGTTTTTAAAGATTAATGTGGCTAAAACGAAAGAGATGAGCATCGACTTTAGACGAAATCCCACTGTTATTTCCCCAGTTATAATGGACAACCAACCAGTTGAACTTATATATCTTGGGTCTGTGAGGGACAGTAAACTGTGCTTTGAGCCCCAAGTTGATGCTATCTTGAATCAGTTCTTACTTTTCCTTTTATCTGTTGGCACGGGTCACTTTCTATTAAACAGAAAAATTGCATGCAAGGTATTGTGAAGCAAAATTGCGGGCACACCCTTAGGTGACCTACATGACCTGTGTAAGGCCAGATCCTTGAGGAGGGCGAGAGCCATCCTGGCTGATCCGAGTCATCCTTTGGGGGGTGAATTCATGCTGCCCCCCCCCCCGGGCGATACAGTATAGTCTGCCGCGATGCGGAACCAATAGAAAAGGTCATTCATCCCGTCCCACACTATCCTGTAAATTCAAATTCAATTCATGTTGTAGTCCTATTGTGGTTGTGTCTATTTGTTGTTGTTTGGTGTATATTTTTTTTTTTACTGCTGCCTGTAATCCAAATTGCCCCTCGGGGATAATAAAGTGACCTTGACCATTTTCAAAAAAAACATCATGTTTTTGTTGTATTGCACATTCTCCAGCTTTGGTCAGTCCAAGGCAGTATCAGCTGGGAGACTTCTTCTAGACGAGGGACACTTGTGGACTACCTGTAGAACAGGGACAGGAAGTAGTTCTTTTGGAG
>NC_045754.1:20365654-20367853 GCF_008692095.1 Etheostoma spectabile
CCACTAGTGGCTGTTGGAGCAGTGTTTTCCATTGAAAACGAGCTAGCATGCTACGGTTAGCCACCTCGTCTAGTGACGTAGGAAGCCGTCCAGATGTTGAACAGCTCACCCGGAGACTGAAGACAGGGGACACTCAGAAACCGGATCTCACTCAAAACACCATGGATAGTTTTTTTTTTTTAAAGTTTGTGTGGATGTGGAAGCACCAGAGACACAAAATAAAACCCCAAATTTTTTTTTTCATAATACAGACACTTTAAGGTCTAATATTTTGATTTTTAAAATTTTAGCCTTTTCAAGTAGAGATGACGTTATTAACCCCAAAAGAGGTGGTTTTACATTATGTTAAATTCAAATTTGAATGCATTATACTAGCAGGAGTCAGGGATTCTTTTTGGAGGCGCTAAATGCATATGTTTACACCTCTAAGTATCATTTCAAAACTTCATAAATACACAAGGATGCATAGACAAATGAGACCCATGTGTGAGAGTTATTCTTGGGAGTGTTTCTCAAAACAAATACATTTCACACAAATCCTGTTACCTTCTGCTGCTAAGTGGATGCTACTTCTGTTTGCACTTAAAGAACAGTGCTTGCCATATTTTGTGCGATCATGCAGCTTTCTAAAGTTAACCCTTGTGTTGTCCTCCATTTTTAAGAATTTTCTTTGTTTTCACAACCACCTTACTACCACTAGTTTTACACTACTTTTTGCAATGCATGGTCAATAAACCTCATTTATACAGAATTTAACCTACTATTTGAGTTAAAAAAGCAGAAATTATAAATTATTTTGACTAATAGTTAAGATCAGAGGAACTTACAGGAATGAAAGGGATTAATTGTACTTGCAAAAAAGCGTTGTAAGGACTCTAATCCATTTTTTTTGTGGTAATTTGGTTAAAAAGAAAACCATATTTCAGATATAGACTACATTTTTTAAAGAGGTCAAATTTGACCCGAGGACAACAGGAGGGTTAACATACAGGAAGGGGCACAGTGAAAAATATAGCGAAGAGATCAATTAGGCTGCAAAAAGAGTCACTTATCTATGTTGGAAATGCTACAAACAGCACTTGTAGATTAATATAAATATAAAAAAAACTAAGTGTAGAAGTTGTTACGGCTTTCATTCTCTGCATAACTCAGCGACTGGTCGTGCTGGCATGCAGCACAAAGCCAGGAATTACATCGTAACCTCCCTCTGTCTTGGGAATGAAAGGGCTCCCACCACGTTATTCTGATTATGTCTCAAGCGTGTAAACATTGAAATCAATGCTGGTGTGTATCCTTGGAAGCAATATGTCTCTAAGTGCTTTGGATGGGGACAGATAATGTCAGTGTTCAGCTCCTTTACCAATCTATTCATCTTATTCTAAACCATCCCGATTGTATCCCATCTTTGGCATAAAAGCAATGGTTTTTTTTTTAAATTCTTATTTCTGATGGAGCCGTGTGAATGAACTGGTGTAGGGTTTGAATAGTCAAGTCCTCCATGTGAACAGTAGATGGTGGTAGTAAACATTTACCATGTGTCTGGTACAGGGACGGCCCCTCTGACTGAATACCTCTCTCAAACTGTAAAATCTATTAAAAAACAACATTGAAGGCTTAAGATGACAAAGCCATAACCATAAAGGCTTTTTGATTTTTCCAGTGAGAGTGTCTTGGATAAGTTTACACACCCATGCTAAAGTTGATTAACAAGAGGAATAAAAAAAACATTTTTGGGAAATTAATCTTAATGCCTTAATTAAAAAAAAAATTAGGAAAATCCAATCTTTTAAATTACACCAATTTTCTTTGTGAATGAATAATGTATTGTAAATAAATAAATGTTCTTCCTTAAAATACAGGAGGCATAACTATACACCCCCCCCCTCCCCCCTTTGTTAAATTCCCATAGAGACAAGCAGATTTTTATTTTTAGAGGCTAGTTATTTCATGGATCAGGATACTATAATTCCTGATAATGTTCCCTTGGCCTTTGGAATTAAAATACCCCCCCCTGCCCCCCCATCATCACATACCCTCCACCATACATAGAGATTGGCATGGGGAACTTTTCATAAGATCATCTCTCAATGCAAATCAAACCAGCTATTAGGCTAACTGAAATCAAACCATGCCAATCTCTAGGTATGATGAAGGGTATATGATGATGAGGGGGGGGGGTGTATACTTATGCCCCCTGTA
>NC_045754.1:20367863-20369207 GCF_008692095.1 Etheostoma spectabile
GAATATTTATTTATTTACAATACATTGTTCATTCACAGAAAAATTGGTGTCCTCAAAAGGTTGGATTTTCCAAAATCTTTTGAATTAAGGCTTTAAGATCAATTTCCAAAAATTGTTTTTTTATTCCTCTTTTTAATAAACTTTATCGTGGGTGTGTAAACTCATGCAAGCAACTGCATATGACTTTCCCACTGAAAGAGCACCTCAAGTGTGAATCCTGGAAGTGCTCCTCTACAGATATTTTTACTGTAAATTCTATTGTGGATTGTCATTGTATTATTAGTTCTTTTTTTGGAAATGAATAGTAATGTATTATTCTGAGGGCACACACACACTAAGTCATGTACAATAACTTGTTAGCCTGTGCTACTTCAGTGACAGTTTGAACACATCTGCATGTTTTGTTTAAGTTTCTACCCATGAGGTTACCTTTATTCACCCCTATGTTAACATTTTCCAGGGATTATAGACAAGTGTCATTACTTTCCAGTTACTCAGAATAACAATCAGGCATGAAGGCTACACGGTGTTCGACAAAACGCAGGAAGGGAGAGACGGAGCTGCTAAATCCCCCAAGTTAAGCTCATCACCTCCTCTTCTCGAAAGCTCTAGTCTTTCATCAGGCAGGGTTTATCACTGCGTCAGAGACCGGCGGCGTTTGAAGTTTCAAGCCCCCCCCTTCATTTAAACCAAACATTGAGGTGAGCAGCTGAGACTGGATCCCCGTCAAAATGGATGGAGGCGCTCATGAGCGCAGGGGGAGATAGGGTGAGAACCCAGCACGGCTATCATTTGGCGTGCCAGACATGCGTGAACGTGGGTGGAGTTTGTTTCTTTCTGTCAGAAAAGCCGGCTGACAGAATGCACGGGCACACAGCGATGGGAGAGAGTGGATGTAGTTGCTCAAGTGCAGGGGATAAAAGTGCTGTGGATGGAAATTAAAGCTGGCAGATCAATAACTGTGGGAACCAAAGCCCTGTCGGAGACAACACAGGCTCCCAATGGAATCTACACTGAAAATGGAGCATGTTAAATTTGTATCCGGTAGCGAAATTTATATTTTACCACAGCTATTCTACTTGGAAAAACGCTCGTAAACACTCTGAATTTAGTTCATTTGTAACTAAGTTTGACTTCAACACCAAAGGCCAGGGTTCACATTAGAGCCCGACCGCTGTTATCGGCCAATATTAGGCATTTCCTTATCTATCGGTATTGGCATTAATAATGGCCGATTTTTAAAAATGTTTTTTTAATCAAATATTCATTCATCAGAATAATTTATAATGACAGATAAATGATTCTGATGAATCAATGTTCTTTTTAATTCCCCAAAATAACATG
>NC_045754.1:20369217-20369372 GCF_008692095.1 Etheostoma spectabile
CACAACGCTCTTTGGCAAGTACAGATCTCTACTTGTTTGTTAATTTTGGGGCATCTTACTCAATTTTATAGCCTTTTAAAAAACATTGAAGTGGTTTTGAAATAGTATTGAGTAAAAGTTGACATATTATCCATCGACATCCATTCCTTTAATTT
>NC_045754.1:20369382-20373071 GCF_008692095.1 Etheostoma spectabile
AATAATTCCTAATTTCTGCTTTTCTAATTCAAATATTAGGTATAATTACCTATAAATTAGGTTTATTGACCATAAATTCCACAAATAACTAAAGTTATTAAGTAATTGTTACATAGTGTTAAAGATTGAAAAAAAAATGTCGAAAGTGTTTCAAAAAAAGAGACAAAAACGTAAGAGAAAGTTAAAAAAAAGCAACAAAAGTGTTGATTTTCAACTTTGACGGGAAGACAACAAAAGGGTTAAAAATAGGCAAGGCAAGGCAAGGCAGCTTTATTTGTATAGCACATTTCAGCAACAAGGCAATTCAAAGTGCAAAAATAAAAACGGACGGTCAACCATGTTATGAGCGTTGCCGTTGCATAGTCTGTCCACCAGAGGACGCTCTAGAACGTCCCTGTTGGCAACACTGAGTATGCTATTTTTTTGGTTTATGTTTTTGTTTAAAGGACTTTAAGTTTCAAAGTCCAATATTCCAAAATATCGGCAGATATACAGTATATATATATATATAAAAAAAAAAAACAGAAATGCGTAACAAAACAAACAGATTTCCCTAACATTAGTAATTTGTAGCTATTTAGTTCTCACTAAAAAAAGTATGATGATAATTTGTTTTGTCACAACAAAGGAACATCAATATATTAAAATTCTGATTAATAAAATGTATAAAAATACAAATTTATGATACGAGTCCTTTGAACAAAAACACAATAATAAAAAATAATCCGTGTTGCCAACAGGGACGCTGTAGAGCGTCCTCTGGTGGACAGACTATGCAACGCCATCACTAACAGGGACGTTGTAGAGGGTCCTCTGGTGGACAGACTATGCCACGCCATCACTAACAGGGACGTTGTAGAGCGTCCTCTGGTGGACAGACTATGCAACGCCAACACTCACAACATGGTTGACCGTCCATTTTATTTTAGTTTTCAATTATTCATTTATCAGAATTATTTGTCATAAATGATTGATGAATTATAAAAAAAATATTTATACACCCATATGACTTTTTTTTTTTTTTTTTTTTTTTTTATTAATCGCCATTAGAAATGCAGATACCATTATGTGTGAATGCTTAATTCGGCCGGTAATGTCGATATGTCGGTCGGGCTCTATATCCACCTTACTTATGAAAATATAACACCTCCTCACCTTTCCAGTCTCTCTACACTGTGGGTTCTCAAATAAAGACAAAATAAATAGACTGTAAAATGATCATAAAACAAATTGTGTTGTGATGTGGGGAGGTGATTAGCAAAAAAATCCGAACACAAACAGGGATCCCAAAAAAAAAAAATAACAAGGTCCAAAAATCCAAATATCAAAATTCTCAAAGAGTCCAAAGAGAAAAACAGGAAAACCAAAAACAGGAAGAAAGAAACTGGGAAGACGGATCACAGGGATGCAAAATGAAGACCATACTGACAGAAACACTACATGACGGACACGCAGACTGACAAAAAGATCTGACAAGGGACAAAGGGAACACAGAGGTTAAATACAAGAGGTAACGAGGAACAGGTGATACGTCAGGTGAAACACATCAGGGCGGGGCGGGACAATCAGACAGAAAAAAGTAAAGCTCGGCAAGACGAGAGAGAACAGGAAACCAGACTACCAACATAAAACAGGAAACAGAACATACCGACACTCACAAGGGGACACAAGACAGACTACCACACAAAACCGGGGAGGAAACTGAGACACAAACACACAGGACCCAAAAACCACCCAAAACATCACAAAATCGTCCCTACAAACACTGCTAAGACGGTTTAAAATGTTCTGTTAAATGCAGTATTGCATGTATAAAAAAGGCCCAAAAGCATCTCCATGCATGTCTTTGAATTGACAGTGCTGAGGGATGGTAAACTGCCAGGGGAATTCTCTCTTATGCCTCTTCATTGATTTCTTCAAAGGCGACTGTTGTTTTTTTAATTAAGACACCGAACTGGCTAATTGTGAAATTGATTCTGGTTGTGTTTTTCACTGTGTGCGGCAATATACTGTTGCCCTTAGTGCCATCTACATTTATCAGTGAAAGCAAAGCTGCTTGCGCTTTCCGCCCGTCGTGCTCTTTCCAATTCCTGTGACTGACACACACACACACACACACACACACACACACACACACACACACACACACACAAACACACACACACACACACACACACACACACACACACACACACACACACACGGACGTTGAGACCGTTTAATGCTGTAACGCCGCAACTGTTCAAAATGGGAGCTGTATAACTGACAGGATGAGTGTATTTAACTCACAGCAAACCCTGTAAGCTCTTCCTCAAAGATGCTTCAAAGTCTGTATCAACAACAGGATTAAACACTGGACCAATCCCAACTTCAGCAAGTCATCTGCATTGAGTTTATGTCCATGTTGCTTCTTGGGAGCATGGACAATTGAGCTATAATTGTGCGTGACGTAGACATATTCATGATGAACGTATTGTACTTTCCCCCTGCCAGGAAGATTTATGCGGTGCCCGAGATGAAATTTCCCTTAGAAAGCCGCATGACAAACCTCCACATCAGTCTTTCTTGAGGGCTAAAGTTACCTTCAGAGACGCTATATTTCAGCAAGGTGTTTTGCCACTGGATTAATCATTAGGCCTTAAATTATTCATCCCTTATCCAATCTTGAAGAACTATCCTCAGCTCAATGTAATCCCATGATTTTGCAAAGAAAAATGGCCCCTTATGACGCTGCCTATAGGGTATCCTGGCAAAGGTCCACTCGCTCTCCTCGGCTTCTGCAATTCCTCTTAGCAAGATTATTTTAGAATTCAAAATACACAAGGTAATACAAGGTTCACACATGCAAGCCACACCGTCTGTAACTACTAGGGGTGGTGAAATGAAAGCGCAACTCTTGCCAAAATGCAACCTATGATGTTTATGAGAATGTACTCAAACTTTCGTTTAACCCTCCTGTTGTCCGCGGGCCAAATTTGACCCCTTTTAAACATGTCAATCTCAGAAATATGGCATTTTAACCAAATTACCACAAAAAAGGATGGATTCCATGCAACGCTCTTCACAAATGCAATTGATCACTTTTATTGAATTTTGGGTGTAAATTTAAAAGGTTTCAAATCAGCATCCAGACCAAACTCATCCACTCAACATACACTACTCGGATTTTAACTATAAGTCAAAATAATTCATAATTTCTGCTTTATTAACTCAAATATTAGGAATAAATGAGGGTTATTGACCATGGATTCCAAAAAGTGGTGTAAAACTAGTGGTAGTGAAATAAAAATAATGCATTGAAATGTCAAATATCGAAAAAAGGGTTACAAAAGAAAAATTAATATTTTTGAACCGGGAGGACAACACAAGGGTTAAAAGTAGAGTTCTGTGTTTTTTTGCCCCCAACATCTCCTTACGGGCAGCACCCAATTAGTTATGTTCAGGGTTGAGGTTAAGGTTAGCTGCCTGGAAGGCGAAGTTGGAGTCAAAATCCCCCATCAAGCTTTAAAAGCATAATTAGGACGGAAGTGCCCCTTTTAAGATTTACCGTATTTTTGTTTTTTGGTCAAATGGCCTTTTGAATGGGAGAGCTAGAGGCGCTACTATGATAGCATCAAAATCACTATTTCTAAAAACACTAAGAAGCTCCATGAGGAGCTCGGAGTAGAGCCGGTGCTCTTTCGCTTTGA
>NC_045754.1:20373081-20375472 GCF_008692095.1 Etheostoma spectabile
AGTTGAGGTGGTTCGGGCATCTGGTAAGGATGCCTCCTGGGGGGCTCCCTAGGGAGGGGGTCCAGGCACGTCCAGCTGGGAGGAGGCCACGGGGAAGACCCAGGACTAGGTGGAGGGATTATATCTCCAACCTGCCCTGGGAACGCCCCGGGATCCCCCAGTCGGAGCTGGTTGATGTGGCTCAGGAAAGGGAAGTTTGGGGTCCCCTGCTGGAGCTGCTGCCCCCGCGACCCGATCGGATAAGCAGACAAAGATGGATGGATGGATGGACTTGAACAAACAACAGCATGATAAGAACTATCCAATATGTATTTTGATGTGCACTGTGTGTGTGTACCGCTAACAGGGAAGGGGCGGGGTTTATGACCTATACTACAGCCAGCCACCAGGGGGCAATCAAAAGGTTTTGGCTTTAACCCCTGGGGGCCTAAAAAAAGAAATCAGAGCAAAAACAGTGTATTAGGAAAGAAGAAGAAACAATAATGATATGGTGGTTTGTATTTGGTGATTCATTATTTCATTTTTTATTAAACTTGTTGGTCACAGAGGCCTGAATGTATGAAATACAGCTGCCCCACACTAGAGCTGTCAACGATTATTCTAAATTCAAATAAATCTAATCTGCCAATCCACACTCCGTACTTTAGGACCGTAGGGGGACTTGAACCAACGACCCTCCGGTTACCAACCAAACTCTCTACGGACTGAGGAACTGCCAACTAGTTATGCCTGCCATTGTATTAATATTATCTGCATATTATGGACGTATATGTAAAAAATAGATTACACACACACACACACAATATATATATATATATGATATACAGTATATGTATACATTTTTCTTTAACATACATCATTTTTGGCCAATACTGACAGCCCTCCGACACACACAGAGTCAGAATAAATTCTGTACAGTCCAATACTAACCAGAACAACAATGTCTCATCCATTGGTTTTATTTACTTTCTGTTTTTGTGTCATGCAATACTTGAGATATCATAAGGGATTGATTTTAGCCCGCGTAGTTTCTGAGTGAATGAAGTCGCAGTGTTCCAGGCGCATGTTTTCCCTGTCTCTCATCACTGACCTGATGCTTTGAGGAGGCGTAGTGAGACACCACAGGGTTCGGGTCTGCGGGACAGACATGACAGCGCCATGTAACTGCTCGCGCTGTTAAATCTGTTGGGAAATTAATCCCCTCGTTTTGTTATTCGCACACACACACACACACCAATTAATCACGGCCCTCCCGGCGCGCCGCTGAATGGTCGGAGTTCACAACGATGTCGAGGAGTCGAGCTCGGTTATTCCCGCCAGACGCTTCAATCAACTGTCCCCTCAGCTGCTCTCCCGGGGAGACGGAGACACGGACACGCACGCACAGAGATGATTTAGTCCTCCCGATGAGGAATCATAAATCACACTTCTGAGCCAATAAGCGGCTGTGCTTGGCCATCTCTGAACCTTCCACAGGCGCCGTTAGCCTCCCTGTCACGTTAGCGCTACACAGTAATTAACAAGAGGTTTCTGCTGGGAGAGAAAAAAAAGAGTGCCAGAGTGTTAGTGTATTGTCATTAGAGCCTGGCCGATAAAGGATTTTAAGGCCGATTCCGATAAATATTTAAAAATCCAAAATTCCGGCAGATATGAAAAAAACTAGGAAGGCGTAAATATAAACAGATTTCCCTAACATTAGTTACTTATGAGTTCTCATTAAAATAATATGATGATAATTTGTTTCATTGTCACAACAGAACATCAAAATACATTAAAGTTCTGATAAATAAATGTATAAAAATACAAACTTATGCTATGAAACTTAAAGTCATTTGAACAAAAAGACAAAATTGGCCTGCCGATATATCCGTCTGGCTTTAATTGCCATGGTTACACAACAACGAGAGATTACGCACCGCCCAAAAAAACAACACTGCAGCTTTCACTCGCTTTTGTTTTATTTTTTTGTACATTTTTCATTAATTTTGCTACGCGTTAAGCCATCTGCATCATGCCATGTTGAATCTAGCTCCAGCGGTGTTATCTTCCTCTTTCACCGGGGGTGACTGGGCCGATTTTCAGCCACTGTGATTAGGGCTGCTCGATTATGGAAAGAATCATAATCACAATTATTTTGGTCGCTTATTGAAATCCCGATAACTTTAGCACAATTACGCACTGACTTTTGGAAAGACGTAATTATTGCAATTTGAAAAACAAAAAAAAAATAAACTGTGAAACAGTTAAACAAATGAACAGTGAAAACACTTTGAAATGTTAAATTTACTCTCAAAACATTTCTTTTTTGAGCTTTTTTTCCTCCCTAACTCTAACCTTAACCCCAACCCCTAACCCTAACTATAACCCCTAACCTTTATCCCCTAACCCCAA
>NC_045754.1:20375552-20375676 GCF_008692095.1 Etheostoma spectabile
AACCCCAACCCTTAACGCCTAACCCTAAACCCTTTCTCGATTTGGGATTGTTAGAAGCAGGAATCATAATCACAATTTTAAAAATGTACCTCTCTCCCCGTAAAGTTAATTCCATTCATAACCT
>NC_045754.1:20375686-20376744 GCF_008692095.1 Etheostoma spectabile
CCCTGATCCCTTTCCCTTCTATAATTGCCCATCGTGGTCCCCTGCCGAACGTTTCCCATTGTCCTGCGGTCCATTGGTGTTGCCATGCCTGGGTTTCGTACCCCACTCCTCCGGGTCCTGGGGTGGCCAGACAGACCTACCCCTACACTACCAGTCCGTCTGCCAACTGCAGATACGCAGTCCATCTGTTGAGGGAAATTATAAAACCCAAGCTTCCCAGAATTCCATCCATCTCCCCCACCCCACCACCTCCTCTTTTTTTTTTTTCCCCTCAGATCAATAGGCCAGTGCCAAAAAATTAAAACCCTTAGATTGTAAAGCCTAACCCTAACCTAACCTTTATCCCTTAACCCCAACCCTTAACGCCTAACCCTTAACCCCTTTCTCGATTTGGGATTGTTGGAAGCTGGAATCATAATCCCGATTAAAAAATAAATAAATCAATCAATCAATTGCACAGCCCTGACTGTGATATACCCAATAATGCCAGCTGCAGAGCACGTGAAGAACGACTGAATGAACATTGAGATGTCATCCCAAACAAAAGAGCGAGCAAGTCCCAAGTCTAACTGCTGAGAGGAAATCATTCTCACCTATATCCCAGCGAGACTAAAAAGGATTCAGGGATTACAGCAAGCGCTCACTTAGCTTTTATCGAAGTGCAAAGCCGTGCAGGATAGCAAATTTAAGAAAATGCTAGACATTTAAGCAAGGACGGAGCTGGGTGGAAGCAGCGCTGTAAACACTTAGTTAATCACACTGGTGAGCAATTACTACCATACTTTTACTTCAGCAATAGAAACATTTCCCTCAGCTCAGATATATTTGAACTTATACTACTTGTTTGATTTTTTTCTCAAAATATTCACCCTTTCTGTTTGTTTCCCTTGCACCTCATTTGTATTTTGAAAACGAGGGCAGGCAAGAATTCTCTCATCTGATCATCTCCACCCTCAATTTCCAAACTCTTGTTTTGTGTGGAGTGCTGTTGGTTGTTTAAAGTGTTTTTGACGTTGCCTTGTTGCCCTGGAACGCTGTGTGTGTGTGTGTGTGTGTGT